>NW_010423929.1:0-5138 GCF_000710305.1 Buceros rhinoceros silvestris | reverse complement strand
TCCCTTCCTTCCTTCCTCCCCTCCTTCCCTCCCTCCTTCCTCCCCTCCTTTCCTCCCTCCTTCCTCCCCTCCTTTCCTCCCTCTTTCCTTCCTTCCTTCCCTCCCTCCTTCATCCCCTCCTTCCCTCCCTCCTTCCTTCCCTCCTTCCCTCCCTCCTTCCTTCCCTCTCCCTCTCTCTCCCAAAAGCTCTCTTCCTTGTTTTCTTGCTTTTAAAACAGCTTAAATGAGCAGAAGGGAGATGAGGAGCTATTATCTAGTCTGTTTTGCAGCTATCTGACCTGTACATTGAGGATACTGACAATTTTTCTGAAGGCATTTGAACTCCATAGATGGAAAACACTCTAGAAATGCAAAGGATTATTGCTAAGTATTGTTGCTGCTATTCTTAATGTCAGCCGTTCTAGCTTAAGCACTGCACTTTAGGAGGGCAATGTCAAAGAATAACCACAAACTAGTGAACAAAGGGAAGAGAGATTAAGAGCTCAGACATGAAGAACCTGCTTTTCTCAGCAACTGTGCCTCAGCCCCTGGAACAGCAGTCAGGCTGGATGTGTATGGCAAGTTTCCAGGTCTGGAGGGCTTCAACTGATGGGCTGTTCTTTAGAGCGCTGTCTCCCCAGGGCAGGAAAAATTGGAACGTAAACAATTAGATGGCCATGCTGCACAGGGCTGTGTGCACTGATTAGGAGATTCTGCCTGACACAGAGGGACCGCACTGCCTGCAGTAGTATCTGCTCCTGTCACTATCGGCGTGCGGCAGGTGACACTATGGAGGATGAACCTTATCAGAGCTGCCTATAGAGTTAAAGAGAGGTGGTGGGGAAAAGAGGAAGATAAAGCTGACAGCTGTAACCAACCCTTCAGTGTCTAAATGAGGAGAGGAGGTGTGGGGCAGCTGGGTGTGGAGTTGGTGTGTCACAGCACAGCTACTGCAGCTGGATCAGTTCTAAGACAAAGGTAGCTACTTACATCCTCCGCCACCACAGCTATTGCGTAAAAGCCTCTGCAGAGTCAGACAATGCAGATGGGCCTCTGCTTCCACTATCTACCTGTTAGAGCATCCCACAGTAACTGAGCTAAGAGGCTGCTTATGAAAACCACCATCCTTTTCTGCACCACCATAGTTGCCCTATTGCCATCGTTACTCTCTAAGGAGATGTGAGGAAGCAGATGCTGCATGGGTAGCCAGACCTAGACAAAGGGAAGCATGGCTGCTTTAGAAAGCTTTTTTTTCCACTTAAACTGTAGCTAGCCCAAAGCAGTATATAGGTAGCCACCTGACTGCTGGTAGACACTGATGGTGCTTTGTGTGGGAGAGAGGCTCAAATATATTTTCAGATACTGTTGATGTACCAATGAACTAGGAAAGCACTTAGAAAAAACATAGGATACATCGGAGAACGGCTACGTCCCTTGGGAACTCACTGCATTGAGCTTGTCATCCCTGTGGCTTGTCTTGAAAGACTCCTCTTCCTTCCTTTTTATGTCTTCTTTGGGATTGATCAGGCAGCCCTTACGGCACAATCCAATCAGCTGTACATTAGATAGCTGAAACTGGTGGGGTACTAGAAATGTGCAGTAAAGATGTGTAGGAGTGCCCATTCACTTCCTATAAATGCAAGGGAGAATTGTGGGGTTTTTCACATTTTTTCTCTTGAAATACTGTCAAAATTTAATTATTAAAAATATTAAACAAAATACAATCACTAGGAAGGTATCATCTGTCAAACTCTGTGAGAATCTTTGGTCAAGGAAAGGATTAGTATGAATACTTAATTAATTCCCATTTTAATTTCAATTGAATTATTTTTCCCAGATTATGTCACACAAAAAAATGACCCTCTTAGGAATACAGTTGTCCAGATTCCCACTGCAAGAATCTGGGGGGAAAAAAAAAATACAGATTACTTCCAGCCACAAGTAAATTGAAGACATTTTGTTAAAATCATATTTGGCTTGTAAAAAAAAAGAAAAAGAAAAAACCCCAAAATAAAAAGGAATTCTTGCCACCTTTGTACGGTGAATTATTTCATCTTGGCCAGGATGAATTCTGAAGATTCAGAAACAGATGTCTCCAGTGCAGGGGTGAGGCACTGAGAAAGTGGAACAAGACCATCCTTCAGGCTTGCATGTCCCGTAGAAATGTAATCCACTGGCATGGTTTTATTCTATGACTAAGCTATATTTCAGCTTTTCTGAGACCTTGAAAACGTAATTAACAATTGTGTCAAGCTGGCATGTTTCTAACTCTCTGTAAGCTGAGGTTCGATAGTGCAGGTGTGAGGCACTGCTACCAAGATACAAAAACTAATAAGAGGTAATCAACCAACTCGTTGGTGAACATTTCTCTAGGAATGAGGGGAGAAAAAAATTAAATTATTGGTGATTGCCCATCATAGACAATCAGATCTCACTCTAGGACTAGAGGAAAAGTTTAACTGATTGTAACTGGAATCAACTACTTTTAGTTTAGTTTGACTTTTGTGAAAAAATAAAGAAGTATGTGTGCTCAGCTGCAACTCTGTGAATAGCAAAATATCTGCCCTACCTGAGGACCTTGTGAGGTTTTCTTATTCAGGTCAAGATTTTTGTCTATCACATTATGTTATTTTCTGCATTATATTTAACTTGGAGGATCACCATAATATTGCAAATATTCACACCTTTTGTTAACAATACCTGTAACTTGCAAGGGTGTTTTGACTCTTCAAAATGCTGCACAAACATCAATTAACCAATCCACTTTATTGATCATTTTGTTATCTCCTAAAGGGCTAGAAAATGACTGTACATATGAAAGAAGATATCAAAAATATTTTACTCCTTTACTCCTTCTTTACAATTGTACTGTAAGGCACTGAAAGAAGAGTAAGAGCGCGTACAAAAACAATGTAAAAAACCTTGCCAGTGCTCTGCTATCCTTCTTAATGATCCTAGCTGAGTGGAGTCATAGGTTGGGAGGGAATAGCACAAATAATGCACTGGCATCCTTCAGCACAGGTATAAAACCATACTATCTGAATGTAAACTTTGGAAACTACATTTTTATAAAGGAGGATTTCTTAAAACACCATGTGTGAATCATTAGCTGGTAGTGCGTGGGCAGCAGGCTGCTAACTGTTAGCTTTACCTCTTTCTTGTCAGTCACTAACAGGATATAGAAAATAAATGAGGTGTCTTAAAATATTTTAACTGGAGAAATGGAGGGCTTAAAAAATGTTCACTAATTTACTTTGTATATAAAACCGTGTTTGGAAGAAATGTACCAAACAATCAAAATAAATAAAAGCAAATCCTGGTAGTGTTTATAAAATCCCTGTTCTTGTTTTACAGAACAGAGATAGAGAACAGGGGTTAAATGCTACAGTAGATAGCCCGTTACTGTATCTTCTTACATTGATTTCAGTGAGTTCTCACTCAGAATACAAATATTGTTGAAAATGGAACCAATACACTATCTCACTTTTCAGAATCTGATCCCTGACAGCTATTTGATAAACCCAGGAAGTGACGGGGCGGTCTAACCTTTATAGGACGGAGTTGGACATTCAAAACCTGTTCTTGATTTTGCAAGGTTAGTACAGCCAAAAAATCAGCATATATTAAAAAAAACGATGTAAAGAATTGGTCATCCCTCTCTCTCCATCTACCCACAAGAAATTTTTACGCTGTGAAGCCTGATGACATGAACATTTTATTAGTGTCTAGAGCAGGTAAGGGGATGGAAACATCCAGCAGAGAGCAAAGAATCTAAAACCACCTTCGATTAGTAAAACATCTCATGTATCAGTGACTGATCTATTCCCTCTAACATCAGCTCTCCAGAAATGTTTTGATTACTCCTATATGAAAGTTTCTGCCACCTCAGTTTTGCAGGATGACAAATGTGCTTTAATTCCCTGAGCAGAAATTTATGGCTGGGTATATTTACGTAAGCACCAAAAACTCTTTAAAATTTTGAAGAAACTTAGTCACCTTTGTAAAAAAAAAAAAATTGGTAAAAAAGTGACTTGTTAATGACTCTCTTGGAGCAGAGATTGGTTACTGTCATTAACAAGGCAAAGCCACTGAAGGTGAGTCTTTTTAAAAAAGGGATCAAGTTTATGTTTAAAAACCCTGTAAGGTAAAGTGTTTCCAGTATTTGTTACTAAAAAAAAAGTTGATAACTTACTTCAGCTTTGTTACTTCCACTCTCTCTAAACTTCTATATTTCACTGATCATGATGGTATCGAAGACATAGCCTATTTTAAGTATCTATAAGTCTGACATTTAGTTCTAAAGTTTGTCATTGCAGGCTCCCTTTATAATAATAGAACAGAGAAAACCAGGTACCTCTAGGTAGTGATTCATTTCATTCTAAAATAGGCCAGATGAATCATCCTCTGGAGGTACCTATTTCGCTGCTAGGAAACTTAGGTTGACTAGTTCAGGCTTTGACACTGAACTGCTAGACTTTTAAATTAAGTCCAATGGGTTCCACTCCCCAGGGGCTCATCCTGAGCTTGAGAAGGGCTATTAAACTGAATGGTCCACCAAGAAAAACTGAGGTCAGTGTGCTACTCCTAACATGCCAGAAGTGAGGCTTTTGGCCTCATTAAATGGATACAAAAATACTCACAGGTATTGCCACTTCATTTTTGAAAGCTCAAAGTGCAGTTTTTATGGTTCAGGGTACAGTTCAAAACTTTATAAACCTTACTACAGCAGAAAGCTGAAAAAACCCAAATTTAGATTAATATATCTGGGGCACTAGGCAAACCATGGCTCTGTTCATCCTTGAGGTGACAGAGAAGTACACATGCTTTACATGTAACAGTTTTCTGCTATGCTGACTGTAGAATCTTTTTTTTTTTTCTTTTGGAAGAAGAAATGTTTCTACCTCTCAATATGCTTTTCTTGACTCTGTGTGGGAGTTTCTAAGGAAAGGAAACTCTTCAGAAAACAGGCCAGAAATTAAGAGAGCAGCATCTGTTAAACACTACAACTTCAGTGAAGATTTAATGATGTGGGAGTAACAGACCAGACTGCAACCTGAGGTGGCAATCCTAAGTTTCCTTAGATGAACATTAAGCAGAGTTAAAATGAACAGAGATAATTTTAGCTATCAGAACTATGATTTTTGTGGGCTATGTTTAAC
>NW_010423928.1:9491-25319 GCF_000710305.1 Buceros rhinoceros silvestris | reverse complement strand
AGCCGGCGGGCACCGGATCCCGGGAGAGGGCAGGCGGCGCTTGCTGAGCTGCGCGGGGAGCCTGGCGGGAGGCGTGCGAGAAGGAACTACGTGTCCCCTCGCGTACCGCTGAGAGGCACCAGGGACTGGGAAGTAGTGGCTGCGCTTGCACACAGACAGCTTGCTCCGCCTCCGCACCCATCTCCAAGCCTGCTTTGTTCCTTTTTCAGACGAATTGCAGCAGGTGCTTTGGTTAGAACGAGGCATCGTGAATTTACGTGAGGACACTGAGGTAAAGACGAGAGGAAAGCAGCTCTCTGCCTGCTTGTTGGTGGTACTCTATATTTTCCATACAAACGGAAGTGGAAGCCTTTTGCTTGCAGGACCTTTGAGTTTCACCTCGTTGTGGTTGGAGTTTGATTTTCTGAGAATTAGTAAGGAGCATAGACTCGCATTCTAGCCATTTACCCTGAAGGCACCACCGAGGTGTACTCAAAGCCTGAGCGGGAAAGTAATCACAGAAAAGGTCTCTGAATACCAGGAAGACTTAACAAAGGTATATTTATGGGGATGAATGCAATAAGTTGATGGGGTTTTTAGGCCTCTAATTTGTATTTCTTTTTTTCCCCCTTCCTCCCCTTCTTCAGCAGGGTAGCTATTCTAAGGAACATGGAGAACTGAGCTCCCTTCAGTTTTTTGAGTTGCTCGTCTCTCTGATTTTAACATGATCAAATGTTTGACGGAAGATGTGCAAGCCAGGCTGCGTTCTGGAGTGGCTGTCAACTCACTGGAGCAGTGTGTTGAGGAACTTGTACTCAATAGCATCGATGCCAAAGCAACATGTATAGCTATCAGGGTGGATTTGGAAGCTTTTAAGATTCAGGTGGTGGACAATGGTTCTGGGATGGGGAGAGAGGACTTAAATGCGATGGGAAAGCGGTACTTCACAAGCAAGTGCAGCTCAGTGAGAGACTTGGAGAACCTCAAGTTCTATGGCTTTAGAGGGGAGGCTGTGGCCAGCATAGCCAATATGGCCAGTGTAGTGGAAGTTTCATCGAAGACCAGCAAGACAGCAAAAACGTTTGTGAAACTGTTTCACAATGGGCAAGCACTGGAAGTCTGTGAAGCTGAATTGAGCAGGCCAAGTGGTGGAACTACAGTCACTGTGTATAATCTATTCCATCAGTTACCTGTGAGGAGAAAGTGTATGGATCCCGTATTGGAATTTGAGCGAGTGAGACAGAAAGTAGAGGCTATTTCGCTGATGCATCCCACTGTTTCACTTTCTTTAAGGAACGATGTTTCATGTTCTATGGTACTTCAGCTCCCTAAGGCAAGAGATGTATACTCTCGTTTTTGTCAAATTTATGGACCGGGAAGATCGCAGAAGTTACGAGAAATAAATCATAAGTCTGGGGGATTTGAACTAAGTGGTTATATCAGTATTGAAGGACATTACAACAAGAATATGCAGTTCTTATATGTTAATAGAAGGCTTGTTTTAAAGACAAAACTACATAAACTAATTGATTTTTTATTAAGAAAAGAAAGTGTCATTTGCAAGGCAAAAAGTGGCCCTGAGAGCAGACAGACTAGTTCAAGCCCTGGTCGTCATCGTTGTGGCACAGAGTTGTATGGGGTTTTTATTGTCAATGTGACTTGTGCGTACCGTGACTACGACGTGTGTCTGGAACCTGCAAAGACTCTAATTGAGTTCCAGAACTGGGATGTTCTTCTAACTTGCGTAGAGGAAGGAGTGAAAATATTTTTGAAACAAGAACATTTATTTTCTGAACCGTGTAGTGAGGACATCAGAGAATTTAATGAAGATAATGACTTTTGTTTGTATAATGCTCCAGCTCTGAAGCCCTCAATCTCTGATGAGAAAAGCATCCAAGACAACTTTAAGAAAGCATGCGATGAAATTGTGGATTCCTATGAAATATGCAGCTTGCAGTCAAAAAACGTCAAAAGGAAATCTGTTACTATAAAAAAATCTGCAAGTCTTACAGAGTCAAATAAAAATCTGCAGAAAACTGAAATCGCCCCAGATCAGAAGGTTGCTGAACCATCTGATCCATGTAGAAACGAAGTGGAGATTCCACTGCCCAGCAAGGCTGATACAGCTTCTGATTTCATTATATCAGGTATCTCAGAGCAGGAGCCAAAAGACACTAACACTTCCCAAAATGGATCTAATACTCGTCTGGGACCTTCAGAAAGCCTTTGTTCATCTTTCAGAGGAGGGGCCAGATCAGAAATAAGAAAAACAGACAGTTATGGTGAGCTGCAGCATGGTGCAGAGAATTGCATAAATGATGTGGGAAGCCAGCAAGGCACAGTAGGGCGGAAAAGGAATGCGGTCTGTATCTCAAATAATGATGTTACTCATTTGCTATTTGAGAGAGCAGTCCCTGCTGAAACAGCAGTGGGACCTGAAACTGTCTTTGGAAGTTCATTGGTGACACCGTGTAATGCAAGAAGAGGAGACAGGGAAATGGCTGAAGCAACAGAAGATGCTGGAAGAGAGGCTGTTGGTTCAGTACCATTAAAATGGTGCTCTACAGGCCTCCTAACTCATGTTATGCAAAGTGAGCCCCCCCATGAATATCAACAAACAGAAACAGGTCTTGCATTAAACATGCACTATAGACCTGGCCCTGTCAGTACCAAGGGTATTTCTGACCACAGAGTGGACTTTCCAGTTCAGTCTTTAAATGATATTTCCAGTAATACAAATAAAGAATATACATCTCCTTACACCGGGGAAGTGTGTGTGGCTGATGGTAATGGGTGGTTAGAGAGCAAAACTTTATCAAATGAGGTGAGTGAGGAGATAGCTACGCCTCTTGTCACCAGTAAAAGACATTATGAGACATCAGCTGTCACAGAATTGCCGCTGATAACTTCTTCAGGTATTCCTCACAATAAAGTTATCCAAAGCATTAGAAGACAAATAGCTTTGCCAAGATCTCAGCCCTCTAAGAAGCTGAGCTTAGCCACACAGCCGGGTTCATTAGAAAAGTTCAGGAGACGTTATGGAAGAGTCAGATGTATGCTACCAACGCCATTGTCAGAGCAGAGTGAATTTGGTCTCGTGGTTTTTAATTCACAAGCTAATAGTGACTTTTCAAAGAATGAGAATGACAGTCGTGGTAACTTGAGCACTTGTGAAATCCCAGCTGTGGAAGATACAGATTCTAGTAACAGTTGCCAGATTTCTTCTATGGAAGAGACTTTATTCTGCTGTGGAGAAATTTCACAGGACAAACAAGCCCTTAGTCAGAGTCCTCTGACGTTGTCTGATTATTCTGAGGTTAGTAAAAAAAATACAAGTTGTAAGAGATCTCCAGGATCATTGTCATCCAAACTGTCTAGAATGAAAAGTGACCGTATAGAAGTAGAACAAGTTGGTGAACAATTCCGAACAGATTCAGGTAGAAAAGATGATTACTCTTTTGATCTTGAATCTTCAAATAATGATTTTTTACATAATGCTTGTCAAACATACAAATCTTCAGTGGAAAAAATGAGGGAAGGTAATTACAGCATTTCTAAGAGGGATGCCTGCTGGCAGTCGGACACTACGAAGGCAGAGTCCATGGAAGGTGCTGTCAGCCCATCACCACTCAGCAGCACAGAAGGGGAGTACACAGTCTCGTCAAGCAGTGTTTTATCATTACCTGCTGAAATGGATTGTACTAGCATCATCTGTAAAGACAAAAGTACCTTGGATGATTCCTCAGAACAGAATTTGAAATACACTGAGGTTCCCAGTATGGCCTTCCCAAGTAACTGGGAATCCGCTGCAGGCCACGCAAGCACGGGCAGTCCCAGGAATGATTTGTGGTCTTCTGACTGGCTGCAAGATTTTGATGTTTTGTCGGGTAAGACAATACACATTAATAAAATAACCGGACTGAGCACCTACGGCACTCCTCCTGAAGAATTTCAAGCTACCTGCATTCAAGACATGACCACAATGGCTGTGAATGTTGTTTCAGAGAGCGGTAAGAGGGGAGTGGGGGTGGGGGTGGTTGTAAAAACGGGATGAGGAAAATAATTTGTGTTCTGCTAAGTGCGTAAGATATCTTGCTGGAGCACCTGACAGTTAATACTGAAATAGCCACTGCCTTATATGTAATAGCTGTATGGAAAACAGGAAAATGTTGTGATCTATGGAGACAGTCAAACACAAACATTCAAGATATTAAAAGGTAATTTAAAATAAAATAGTAAAAAGAAATGACAGAAACTTAAGTGTACCAGAAAAATACTGTGGTTTTTACTGTTTTCTCCTTCACTGTTTCTAAGAATATGTTGTTACTGAGACACACATGTTAAAATGATCTTTATTCAACCTGCATACGAAATTGAAAACAGCCCTTGAAAAATGAACAAATATCTAACTCTTTGTCAAGAATGTGTATTTTCCTCTCTACAGATTCTGGAAGACTGTTCCTTCGTGTTTAGCTGTGTAGGAGATGTACAGCATTGTTGATGGTTTGATGGTGGAGCTTTTTCAGGGGTGATAGGACACTACATTTATTGATTTTTCAGGGCTGTGGTGTTCATGAGCCTTCACTACTCTGTTTGTCAGATTTTGTGTTCTGTGTCCTCCTGACTGGGCTGAGCACAATAATGTCTTTGATAATTTCCCCTTCCGTGGGTATATCTTTGTTCAGAGTAGTTCTTTGTTCTGTCTATAAATCTGGCAGATTTTATGAGCGAAGATGTAGTCATTCCATACGTAGACTGTATTTTCTACTGCATAATTTGCTTTGAAAAAGTACTTTGGACTTCTTCCAAGATAGTTCTCCTGTGAAATATGTGCCTAATCAGTCATGATAGCCTCTGTTACTTCCTTATCACCACTCACAGAAACACTGGTGCAGTAGGTGTTTCAGTTGTTAAGCTATTACCTTTCAGTGTAATAGTTGATGCCGATAGTTCTTAATATTTATTGTGTTCCATTGAAGTAAATTTGCTACAAGGAGAACATAATCTCTGGTTTTATTAGGTAAAACTACTTGCAAACGCAAATGCACGCTCCTTGTCTAAACCTTTAGATTTCCATGGTTTACCGATTTCAGCTGGCCACAGTGCTGCGTAGTAGCCAGCCAAAGAACTGAGGTGTGACCCTCTATCCAGATTGTCTGGATAGTACATTCCTGTTCACGACGAGAACGCTGAACGTACCCTTATGCTTTCAGATGAGGTACAGCCTGTAGTCTTTGAAGATGTATATTGTGTTGCACCTTTTTTGCTCCAATGGCATTGTTCTTTCTTAGCCTTATCATTGGTGTTACTCTCCAAATCAGTGGTGTCACTCTTTCTTAACTCGGTCAGTGATATTATTCTTTGGTGAGATGTCTACCGCAGCTTTTTTGCTTTTCTTAGCTTAAAAGTCGAACGTCCCAAACCTTCGCAAGGTGTTTGAACCATGTCTAGACCCTATAGATCTTAGATTTTCAGAGTTCAACAAACATGTTCTTTCACACATTTTTCACGCAAAGAATATTAATTCTTCTTAGCCATAGGAGCAAACTTAACTGTGTCCTAACCAGCATTCACGTCTCAATGTTGAACACTGTTTTGGACTGCTATTAAGATCCAGGAGTGAAATAATTTCTTTACTTTCTGTGTATGCTTTCATTTTGCTTTTTAGAATCATTTTGCTTTTTAGTGTCAATCACCCCGTGGTGTTGACTTAGAATTTCATAGCCCCTTGATTTATTAGGAACAGCATCTCATACACAAATTTACAGAAGGTGTGGTGGTTGGTGACTGGCGGAAGGAGGTAAGAATAAATCCACATCCTCTTTTCCATGACACTAGTGGCTGTCTGCCATCTTTTCCAGTCACAAGCCATGTTCTCAAAAGAAATGCTAGATTTTATAGGTTAGACTCGGGCATCTTTGTACTGATTAAACTGATTGCTACAGGACAATTTATCAAGCCTCATTTCATGCCTTTTTGAATAATCTAATACTATGCATTCATAGTAGCTTAACATCCCAGTTCAACTTGGTCTTCATTGTTAGGCCAGCTATGTTTGCATTTTTTGTTACTTTTATTACATTATTGACTGATATGAAATTACACTAGTATATTTTAAAGATCTAATTGAGGTAAGTGAAAATTAATACTGAAGTATGTTAATTGTATCTAGTTTGCATGTATAAAGTAGATACATTATCATCCTCAGCACCTTTTCTGATGTTATTTGTAGAAAAACCATATTAATAATATCTCTGCCAGCTCTGAATTCTCACTGGCCTTTGGAGAAGAAAATCCTAGTTTTATGAACAACGTGTATCTTGAATGAGGATTTTCCCTGCAACACGAAATGACTCTTTGTTACATGTATAAAATAGCAGACTTCTGTTCATATTAGATGATAGATGCTTTTGTGAACTTGTGAGATAATATCTTTCCTTGACAATAGCTATCAAAGTTCTGTCAAAGTCTGAATTAGGCAGCATTTTTCAATTTGTCACAGTTTACCAGGAACCACGTCAGGACATCTTGTCCTCTGTTCTGGGTTTTATGACAACGGGGTGCTGAGTTACTCTCCATGCTGGCCTGCCAGTTTGGATTCTTGAAAGGATTCTCAGTCCCCAGAGTCAGACCATCATTGGTTCTTTACTGGAATCGAGACAACAGTCAGGAGTCTACGGACTGGCCTCAGGTCTCAGAGCATTTTCATACTGAGCTTATCGGCACGCAGCTGGTTTTCTTTGTTGTTATCACTCTGCCACTTTTCCTGAATGCACACCCTTAATTTCTTGGTAGAAAGGAACTTTATTAATTCATTATTATTTCACAAAGAATAGAAGTCTGAATTGTACCAAAGGAAGGGTGAAATGTTTACCACTGTGCTGGAAATCTAAGCCCCTTTTCTTAATAATCTTGATAACAGTGCACATTTGAAATATCATTAAATGATTTCTGGGTGGGTAGGAACATGTTATTAGGCTAACTCTGATATCTCGTCTGGTCTCACTGAGTTGTGCTTTTCAGTTTTAGAAGTTCCTGATAACTGTTACCTAGTGATAGGAATGGTGATTGACAGTTTTGCACACCTTAACAGAGGGAAGTCAGAAGTGTTTTGATGTCTGACTTACTACACCTCTTTTCTGGGGGGATAACACTTCTGATTGCACTAATTCTGGAAATAATTCTTTAGTGATTAAAGCAGCAGCCAGTTTTTAAGAAGGACAGTCTTGCAGAAGCCACAGTAATACTTTAAAATACATTTCCTGGTGCAAGTGTGTCTGATAATTCTAGCTTATTACATATACATTGTCATTTCTCAATGTTAGATTGCAAAATATGTGGGATACTCTAACTGGTACAGGGCTAAGCACATTTATGAGAATATAATCATATAGCTTTTTGTAATTTTGCATGCTGTTGAATCTACAGCAGTAAATTTATATTGTGTTTAGGGATTCAGTTCAGGTGCCATCCCTTTAGAAGTGAGATTCTGCTACCCTTCCTTCCTAGACCTCGAAAAGAGAAGACTCTAGCAAGCCAGGATCTGAGAGGTAGGGCTGGCTTTCCAGGACACCATGTTCTGGGTTAAAAAAAATATTCAAAGAAATCTCCCAGGTGTCCCAACAGGAACCCAGAATTACTCAAGGTCTGTTAACAATGGGATCATGTGAGTCATCTCAAGTCTAGAACCGGAAAAAAAAAAATCTTTTGGGGTTGAAGGCAGGTTAGGGGATACTTATTTACAGGATGAATTATCCAGTTCTTTGTTGAATTATGTCACTAGTTTAAAGAAAAATTACCTACTCCCTTCTTTGTACTTGTTCTAACCTTGGAATGTGAAAAATAGCTTCAATACTCACTGTTTTTGAGTGCGTGTGGTGGAAAGGATGAAATAATCTTTTTGGTATGTGGCTTTGTCCAGAGGGAGTGGGTAGCTAAACAGGTCTTTCTTTTCCGGCCCACCCCTTCCCACCCCCACTCCATTTCCAGGGCCTAATATACTGCAGCATGTTCAGGGGTCAAAAAGCTGCACAGTGTCTTTTCTAGTTAAAGCAGACAATAGAGAAGCCCAGTCTCATGTTCCATTATTTATTTCTACGTTCTCCCATTTTTATGAAGGAAAAAAATAAAATAATACCTGTGTGAGGTGGTAGTCCCTGTATTATCTCTGTGTTCTTTCACAGATGCTGAAGGGGAGTCTCTCCGGTCATTGCTTTCAGAATGGGATAATCCTGTTTTCATTCCCTGCCCAGAGGTAAGTATTAGCTCACATTTCGTGCTAAAATAAATAGGAATCATTTTAGCCTTCTGTTATTTTCTGACATGGGGACCAAAATTGCATACATCGTAATCGCTGCATATAAGTTATTCAGTGATATATTAGACTATAGCCCTGACGGTTACATTTATAGACTGTTTAAATGTAAATCATTGTGGATTTATTCAAAGTCAGAGAAGCAGGTATGAGGCTAATCTTTTGCCTTATGTTATTTCAAAAGCAAAACATTATTGTAAGCTGTCTTTCCCTCTACAGACATAGTTATCTTAAAGTTAAAATGGCAAGATTGTAGTATAGTGTCTGTCCTCTTTGTGAACAGTCAAAATAACCCAGCTTTTTCTCTGGAATGCAGTGGATCTTAAAAGTGTATTTTACTATAGTTGTTTTTATAGCCTGGCAGGATTATAGCCAGAGGGAAACAATGTTGGAGCTTTTGGAAAAACTTCCTTTGTTATCATGAGGTGGCATTATCTTTAATCATCATGTTGTGTGTGTATAAACATACGCATGTAACCATTTCCACCTGCAAACAATAGGGATGGAGTAGCAAACCACCTGCCAGTGAGTTTCTGAAAAGGAACAGTTCTGTTCAGTTGTTGCTGTGACTGACTCGTGACTCATTTCAGGGTAATACATCTTTTCTGATATAATCCATTAAGAGCTCACATAGACTGATAATTAACTTCAGGTTTTCTGGTAGGTACTTGAAATCAGCTGAATGCACTGAAGTTAGCAGGTAATATCCGGGTGAGAAGGTATGTGAGGATGGAAGGAAAGGGGTTACTGGATGGTATCTTTAGCTAGTGCTATTCTTGTGTGTAAAGTTTGTTTAAGGTTGGTTTATGTATAAAGTCTTGGTTTGACAAAATACAGTTACTTCCAGTTTTTCTGCGGAGGTATTTGGTGCACGTTTGCCTTTTTTGCCATGTCCTTTATAGCCTGCTTCTCCTGTTTACAGATTGCCGTTGATGTGACCAGCAGTCAGGCAGACAATCTGGCTGTGAAAATTCACAACATCTTGTATCCTTATCGTTTCACCAAAGACATGGTTCATTCAATGCAGGTACAATATGATCTATTACTAATTTTTACCCCCAAATTTGCACTCATCTCATGGGATTTGCTGATGTTTCTGCCTAGTAGGAAAGAGGTTAATATCGAGGGAAATAGTTGATATCCCTAATTTTCATGAGTACAAACAGAATTTGTTGCTGTGTCGTCATGGAAGACATGCATGCTGTTCCAGATCTAAGTATCATCTCATGGTTAATCAGATATCTGCAAGTGACTCTTAAATTTCTTGACTGTACGGTTAAATCAAATAAAGAGGCAGACCTGTTACTGCTGCTTAGAAACACTGTTAAGTAAATGATATTTCAGTGGGTAGGTTTTTGTATTTATTATAGGCATTTGCTTAGTTCATATTCCTCTGAAATGAGTCCTGTATTTTCCTTTTTTTTTACCTTCCAAATGTAATTCTGCAGCAGAGTGGTTTCAAAATCAAATCCCAGATTTTGTGGAAAGACTTGAAATCTCACTTTAAGATTTACATCTGTTCTGAAAAGTGATTCTTAAAAATGGCAACGTAACATAAAGTTTACCTGTTTTAGCGCTTCTTTATCAAATGTTTTGAAAGTAACTTAAAAGCTAATGTAAACGTATGGCTTCACCTTACATTATTTGATGGTTTGTCTGGATAGAAATGCCAGACTGGATTCTCTGCCTCTCTTGCATCCCAATGACAAAGGGCTTATAGGCCCAGTTAGCTTTATTCTTATGCTATCAGGTTGCTGACTTTGAGATTGCAGTTTCTGACTGTGCGGGGTGTGGTAATGTTGGTCGCCAGGGTGGGCAAGGATCCAAATGATTCCCTTACTTATGTTGTGTTTGCAAGAATAACAGGAGTAAATGAAGTTATTACAGTAAACAGATTATGATTTGAAAAGACAGGAGAGGAAAGCAGAAAAATGAAAGGTACCATTTTTCTGTTTGCTTATAATAAGAACTGTTCTTTAAAACTTAGTGAATGGTTCTGTAATTAACTTTACCTGTATAATGTTTTCCTTTGTACATTTTTAAGAAGGTAAAGCTAGAAGAAATTACCACTTGCCATCTCTGAAGAAGTTAAATACTGCCTTCAGTACCCTGTAGCAATTTTGCGGATCTCTGTAGACAAAAGCCCAAAATGTTGCATCATGCCACAGGAAAAGAATAAAAAGAATCATTCATGTCTTGTATCCCTGCAGAGAAATTGGAACATCTATTTATTATCACTTAGGAGATGAACAATGCGTATGTTGCGAGACAGAATTCAGAGTGAGTTCTGTATACATGACTTGGGGAGAAATTCCTCCCTACCACCACGTCTGTTAATGCCATGTAAAATACTGAAAGCATTTTGCGTCCCTGCTCAGTATTCCCTATAGCTCTGGTTGATTTCTGATGCTTGAGGGGAAGGCAGAATCAAGTTAGAGCAAATTCTTCATCAGAAAATGAGGGGGGAAAGAAAGAAAGCTTCCTGGCTTCTACAGATGATCAGCACGAGTCCTTAAACACAGAGTTCAAATTAAAAAAAAACCCAGTTGTTTAGCTTCTTTTGCTGGTATCAGCAAATAAAATAGTCAAGAGTTGCTGTGCACAGCTTTAATTCTCAGCTCAAGGAGGCTTCTACACAAGCATTTAATCCATTCTTTAAATTTCCAGCTCCACCTTAGAACAATTAAAGCTCTTGCCCTTATGACTCTCTTTGAAAAAATTGATCTAGAATTATTTTCTTGGATATTTTGTAACTTTCTGTTAGTTCCAGACTGAAGTGTTTCATGACCAATTTATGGTCATTTAACTTTCTGCCAGTACTGACAGAATTTTAGCTTAAATAATTGCTGCCTTTTCCATATTTTGCCCCCCATTGTATTATATAAAGAAGAATTATATACCTTCTCAGTCTCAGTTTTGCTAGACCAAATTCTTTAAGCCTTGGAGATTAGGTAAGATGTGGTTCTCACTCCTGTAATCAACCTACCAGCTGTTGTGCTTATTCCATTTTAGTTGTCATCCTCTTTTGTTTACCTGAATTTTAAAAATGGTTTTACCACTGGGTCATGATTTTTCTGATTATCTTACAGGTTCTTCAGCAAGTGGACAATAAATTTATTGCTTGTTTAATCAACACTAGGAATAAAACAGATAATAAGGCAGGTAAGAGTAGTTATTAACATGAAGTTGAGGTGGCTGTTAAGTGCAGCTGGACTGCAGAGGGAGGGCTGTCCTGTTTGTATTCTTTTCTTGCCTTGGGATGATACTGAGAGTAGAGGAAAATGTTAGTCCTTACTTGAAATTTCCTGGATCTTCTTTGTCTTTACTTTGGACATTTTTGAATGTTTCTCTGGCCTTCACATTAATGTTATAAAAGTAGATTCTGCTCAAATTACTATCATTTTTCAGACTCTGTTCACAGTGTCTGGACATATTCATTGTTGAAGCTTGCTGAAGCTGTACTAAAAAGGCATTCAAAATCAGTAGGTTTTGTAATATTTTTAAAGACTATATTAAACAGAACGGTTTGTGGGTAACCATAGCTCTTATTCTGAAGTTAAACATGTCAACAGACAAGAGTTTCTGACTAAATATAATTGCCTTAATTTAAATGCCAATTTGGACCCCTAGATTTCTGTTCTCTAGTGACTATGTTCTGCCAACATGGCCTCCTCCTCACTTTATTTCTGTAAAACTGGCTGATAGGTCTGTTCTAAATGTGGCCTCTAGTGAGTGGTCATTTTTCCAACGTGTGCAGTTGTCTGGTACAAAATTCCCTATTTCTCATCTGTTGTGGTACATTTTTAGATGGAAACCTCTTGATTTTGGTGGACCAACATGCAGCTCATGAACGGATCCGCTTGGAGCAGCTTATTGCAGGTGAAGATTCAGATGGTCTTAGGAAGAAAGATAATCATTAAGGCATAGAAAAGTACAAACAAACTGAAAGGGGAAGCTTGCTAACTAACTTAGTGTAAGGATAAATCTGGGATGTATGAAACCAGGAGGATATTCATTTGGTATCTTTATCTTGATCCATAGCAGAGTGCAGACCTTCAGGATCTGTAGCAGTCATAGTAGATAAAAATTGTTAAGGTGTTTCCAAAAACAGAAGATATACTCCCTACCCATAGAACTATCGAACTAAAATAGTCCCGATGAAAGAACAGGAAGACTGATAGGAAAAACAATGAAGAGGAAATAGAACAACATCAATAAGATTATGTGGTTATGCTGTGACATGGGATGCTGAGTAAAGAGCATAGGCCATTTGGTTCCTTTTTAGCTGAATGCTGTGCTTAAAGACTAAAACTGCTTGCAGAGGATAATGGTCTTCTCTGTAAGTTCATTAGCCATTGGTTTCAGTGTTTAAAAAGCACAATTGCCATACAAAAATCACTGACCTTTTCTTTCATCAATAAACACTGTGCAATTCCTGCAGAGAGGGTTCCAGGAACACTGTTCCTTTGAAAAAAAGGGAGAAATGCTTAATGAATAGTATTTTAATGTCATTTATATCAGACTTTTCTGTGGAAAAATTGTTCTCTATGAGTTGGATTAAATATATCAGTAGGGGTTTTTTTTGCTATTTAGGGTGACTCTTTTTTGGAACTGGTGGGAAAAAACAAAGTTACATTAACCAACCCTTCCCCAGAGACTAGGTGTCTGGTTCGTGCATTCCCAGTCCTCCACAAGTTTCAGGAGAAGGCATTATGTGGTCACTTTTTAATCCAAACAGGAATTACATGCCAAACTATAAGGTCATTAAGGGTAATGCCTACGTAAATATTCTAAGAGAGGATACTTCTAAATGATTCATTCACAGATTCCTATGAGAAGGAAGCCACAGCATGTAGCAAGAAGAAATTACTCTCCTCCTCCATCTCTCCCCCTTTGGAGATTGAAGTTACAGAAGAACAAAGGAGATTTCTACGGTTAGTAATGTCCAATAGCTCTAAATTTTTGGGGACAGCTCTCTTGACCAGGAATATCTCTATATATTGCTAGGTTACCACAAAGCTCAAGAAAAAATTGTTGATTCTTTCCCGAGCCAAGAGCAATCGGCAGTATCTGTGCTGAGGAAAATAGGTGTGCTTCTCAGGCACATTGTTGCAACATCTCAAGCCAAAACCCTGTGGCACGTCATCTGTGTGCCTCTGCGGTGTGCTTTGGTTTCCCTGGAAAGTAAACCTTCATGTGTGGGCTAAGAGGGTGCCAGAGCAGTCTCCAACAGATCCTGCTGTCTGGGGCTCAGAACTTGAGAGTGCACACTGGAATGCAGCGCCTGGAGTGTCCATCTAGTCACTGGTTTAACAGGTGCTGTTTGAGAAGAGCAGGATGAGGGATGGAAAGATTGTATTGTGAATCCTTTAAAAATGCATTCCTTGATCCTAGGTCACTGCCAGCAGTAACTAATGAATGTTGTTTCTCAGATGTTTCAGAATTATGGCCTAGCTACTATTAGGATATTTAAATTTTGTACTGCATGAGTTTAGATACAGATTTGGTCTTGGACTATTGCAGACCTGTTGGACACTAATCAAACTCTTTTCCCCAGAATCCCCGTTTGTGACCTGCCACGTGCATTTGTGGGGTTTTTTCCCCTGCATTGTTCTTCATTTTCAGATGAAGTTCTACGCTAACATTCACGGGACTACCTAATTACTCTCAAATAGCTCTTTTTTTTTTGCGATGCCTGTGGCAAACTCAACAGCTTTTAAATCACTTCTTGTTAAGATTGTTGCTTATTATAGGAATAGGTGTGTGATCTTTTATTGTGTTGATCTTTAATTTATCAGTATTTATGGGCAGTTCATCTCTTTACAATCACTGTGTGAAACTATCCTTACTAAAAAGTTTACTATGTAAAAATTTGAATTCTGTTGTTATTGGTGCTGGCAGAGATGACTGTATTATGTGGTAAAGTTTGATGTAATGAAATAAATTAATTTCCCTAAGAGACATTTCTCTTCAGCTATGCTTACTATTTAATAGTTCAGCTAGACTTCTAGTTCACCTACAGCTTTGATTGTTATTTGTCTAGTAAACGTTGTAGTAATGCATTGTTCTGTTGACTTTCTTGAACTTCCTCTTCTGCCTTTTTCCTTTAAAAAAAAAAAGCCTGATTGGCTTAAATTGCTGCTTGGATTCTGTTATTTCACCACAATGGGCTTTTTCTGTCTTTCTCTGCTTTTGCTGAAGGCTATACATGTCGTCTCTTTTTGAGTACAATTACACAAGTCATCTCCATATGGAGGCAAATAATTGTATTATTCTTGTGACTGATTTTAGTAAGTTTAGACTGGCTTCCTTTTTGACCAAAGAATCTGTTTTCTAAAATTGACCTTCACCACCCTTGTTTTAAGTGAATACTCCCTGAGTTAATGAAATAAACTATATATTATTACAGTTACTTTCATTTTGAAGACAAGTTCTTACCTGTCTGTGAAGTCCCATTTTGGTGTGTATTTTTCCATCCACAGGGTAACATGTCAGTTTAACTAGAGGTTATTCTTTTTTGGGTTTTCTTTGCTTAATGGGATATTAAGTTCATTAAACCATCATAAAGGTTTTAGAATAATTTTTTTCCCTGTCAATTAAAATCACAGTTTTTTCAGGTTAGACAAAGGAGTCTTTATGCTGCATAATTTCAATATTTGGGATGTTTGTGTGGGAACATGCATCTTCACGCATCTTTAGAAAAGATAGATTTGTAAGTTTTGACATAGAGCTTCTCTCCACATAATACAGGACTCTTAGTTCTTGTGGTTGTGGAACATGAAATATGCACTTTCGACTGGAGTGAAGAAATGTGACTGAATGTAGGCTGAAAGGGCAAAATGACTTAGAGGCTCATGATGCATGGATTTTGAGATTGGAAATTGTTGCAGGAAGAAACGTATGGGAACTACAGAAATACATGGTTGCTACGTTCCTGTCTTATTTCTGATATCTGTATTTCCTCAGATGCTGCTACAAAAGTTTGGAGGACTTGGGTCTTGAATTATCCTTTCCTGAGACCAACAGCTCCTTGATTCTAGTGAGGAAAGTGCCACTGTGTTTTATAGAAAGAGAAGCCAACGAATTACGGCGGAAAAGACAACCTGTCACTAAAAGCATTGTGGAGGTCAGCTGTGGATATGGGTGAAATTGTGATACTGGGTCTTGTTCTGTGTTAATGGCCTAAGATATTAGAGTATCTCTGTTACAAGGGAGACCCAGAAGTCCCTTGGCAAATGTGGATGCAACCGTTTTTAGTAGCTAAATAGTTCCACAACTGAAATCCCTGAACAGAAATGATAGGAGACTGTTACAGACTTGGACTAGTGGAGAAGCTAAGAAAAATGGTATATAGTTCAGATGTTTCAACACTTTACTGCTTATGAATGCTTGAATGAACAATGAAATTATTAATATTGCTGACACAGAAATAGGAAATAGTTAGGATTTAAAGTTGTTTTCATTAAATATCTACATGGACAGTGCAGCTTTCTAAAAGCTGCTGTTCGAGATGTTCTGCAGTTTAAGAAGAAATT
>NW_010423928.1:429-9404 GCF_000710305.1 Buceros rhinoceros silvestris | reverse complement strand
GCTGAACCGATTACTTGCAGTTTCCATTGTAAACAATTCCCCACAGTCATTAACTGCTTCAAGGACTCCTTAAAAATTGTTTCTGGAGTACCACGTTCAGCCACTAGGCTGAACCACTGTGAATCAGTCCAGTCTTGCCATACATCTGTTTTGATTTGAAAAAAAGAATCAGAGAAGATGATTAATCTGATAAAATTTTCTGTTCCAATCTTGCTATAATTGCACTCTCCTGGTGTGATTTGTGCCCCAAGGGCACTAAAAGCATCAGAGGACTGGATTGGGGTTGTTCCTCACGAGCACTCATTCGTAGCTGATGCCTCAAGATCTCATGAACATTTTGGCAGATCTGTTCTACAGTTCTTTTTATTTTAATTAAGACTGTTAGCATCTCTTAATGATTATGAATTCATTGCATTTAAGACGTCAGAAATGAAATACACAGACTATTATCCAAAGAAGAAAGGGCAGCTAGTGCAAGATAACACACATTCATTGCACTCTGAGGTATCAGATTTTCACTACTCATTCTACAGGTAGGAAACCGATGCACCTAGATCTTTCACAATGTGTACTAGCAATGGCATAATTTTTCCTGGTTCTGACAGATACACAGTGAATTATACACAGATATGGACAAAGCAGGGTATAGGCAATGAAAAGGAGAAATAGCAACTGATGGTATTGCCTTTTTATTTTCAGGAGTTTATTCAAGAACAAGTTGAGGTGAGTTGCTATCTGCTTCTAAAGTTGACAATAACGTAAAGCTTACTGCATGAACCAAAGGGTCTGTGCTAAGCTTCAAATGCAAAAGGTGCTCTAGATAATCCACTAGCTTCTCCTCATTTTTAGTTTCCTTAGTGTTACAGTTCTTCCTTTTGCTCATATTAAATGGACAGTAAGATGATGTTTCCTCACTGCTTCTAGCTAGTGCAGACCACAGGAGGAGGAGCACGAGGGACACTGCCTCTGACGTTCCTGAAGGTGTTAGCTTCCCAGGCCTGCCATGGTAGAGAAACTACTTTTCATTCATTCTTGGTTTGGTTTGGCTTTTTTGTTCCTTTTTAACCTGTCTTTCATCCTTCCTGGAGCAGTAGTTTCAGAATGCGTTTGCAGGAATTCCAGGATCACAGACAATGTGTTGCATCGAGATGTGGAGGTAATGGTCTTCTCATGGACCGCACCGTGAGGGACGCGCAATCCCGCACTCAGTTATTCATGTATGGGCATAACGTACTTGCCAATCCTCACATGAAACACAGAATACAGTTCTAAGATGCACTCATTCATGTGAGCTCTGAACCACTGAAACTACGGCTCCGTGAAGGGACAAAGGGAGGTTCTGCAGTCTGCTTGAAAGCAAGCAGAGAAGAATACTTAAGACACTCCTTCCAAAAAAACTTTTTTTATTTCACGTAAGTACCAAAAGTACTGATTTAGGTGTACCTGTGAAGTTTCAAGTATCTTTGGGAAGGAGTGCAGTAAGAATTTACTTCTAAGGGACTATGGCTTTCCAGCACTTGGAAATGAGCAGACCTTAAAGGTGTAGATTGTAGTAGCTCTAGCCTTTTGTGGCAGTTCCTGTGCAATACATGGTGGTAACAAGATTACGCTGAGGGGGTAAACGTGAAACCTGAGCATGTTTTCACAGAGTATCACAGCATCCTACAAATGGCAGACAATATATAGGAGTTCTTTAATCTAAAAATGTCCCATGGTTGAAAGGCAGATTGCAGATGGTTTTGTGCATCTGTGATTGTTAAAGATTGCACGTACCTCTGAAGTGACGCCCTAATGTTCTGCTTGGATTTCCTCTGGATGCTATTAAGAGCTCACTTGAGAGACAAGATTTAGTGGCATGCAGAGCTGGCATTTGGTGTTGGAACTGATGTATGTCAGTGGCAGGCATTTAGAACTGATAAAGCCCATGGAACTGATATTAGTTGTCATCTTGGTTTAATGCTTTTTGATATGTGAACTGGTTGCATCTTCAGCTGTAATGCACACACAGCAAAAAAAAAAAGGGCGGGGGGGAAGCGCCCATTTGCCTGTTGCAATTTCATCTGAAAAGCCAAAACCTAATAATCTTACCATTCATCAGACTCGGGCTAGGTCATAGAAAGCTGATGGTTATTCAGCGGGCTGGTTTACTTTGCTAAGCCCTAAGTCTGCCACGCTGCAGCCCTTGGGCTGCCTTTGCAGCCTTTCAGCTATCTTTGGGAGCTGCCTTGTTCTCTGTGAAAAGCCCAGCAGGGGAGGGAAGTCTGCAGGGTGGTTTGAATTCTCTTTGGCAGCACCTGCAAGGATTTGTATTTTTTTTCAGGAGCTATTAAGTTTAATGAGTCTTTGACTTTGAAGGAGAGCTGCAGGCTTATTGAAGCTTTGTCATCTTGCCAGCTGCCCTTCCAGTGTGCTCATGGGAGACCTTCCATGATGCCTCTTGCAGATATAGACCATCTACAGCAGGAAAAGCAGGTACTGCGTGGGACACACATAGATGTGTCATATATGTTAGAACTAGACAGGCCAGTTTGAAACCATCTGGCTGTATCTTAGTTCAATTTTTACATAGCTGTTACTAATAAAGCTTTAGAACATTAAACCTCTGTCCTGCAAACACTTCAGCAAGGATCTTACCATACTTCATTTGAATAGTCACCTTGACTTGAGTGGGGTCCTTGAAGTTAAGCATACATTTAAAGTGTTTGCAGTTTTTACATCTAAAAACTTGGAAAACTTGTAAATTCTGATACTCTACTAGTGGCAAAGATGCTAATTAAACAAACCAACCTCCAAAGTTTAAGATGCTATTAAATGGTAAAAAAAGCAAAGAAATAGCAACATCTAAATATAATAATAAAAATGTATTTTGTTGTTTCTCATATATCGTTATGAAACTGGATTCTCATGAAAGTCAGGTGAGACTTTGAATTAGATAGTAAAAAAAATCTTGGAAAATACTGTATTAGGGCAAAGGGTATGGAGGCAGTGAAGCTCATTTACTTAATTATGATTTAGTGCTTCCTTATTTTTCTCCCTCCAGCCTAAACCTAATTTGGCTAGACTGCGGAAGATGGCACGAGCATGGCACCTATTTGGGAAAAAAAAAAAGACAGTAATCAAAAAAAGTTAAGACTGAGCTGAAACCGCTGGAAGTGTTAGTATGATCCAGGTTCCCCTTTGTTAGGTAACAATACTCTGTGTGGAGCCAAGTTTGAGGCAGTGCGGTGAAGTTCTGAAGCAGCTGAAGTTCTGCTGGAGTACTGACCTAAGAAGCAGAGACCAGCCAGGAGAACATGGCAGAAGCAGCCCGCCCTTACAGCCTGGAAAAGTGTCTTCAAAATTAAGAAATCACATTGTAAGCCTGGGCCTCATGTCAGTGACTGACTATCAGAGGCAAGAAGTTGCAGCCATTCACAGTTACTGAAGTGATTTTTCTCTGCAAGAACAACATGATTCTGCATAATAGAGTGGAGACTTTTAATTAGTGTATTTTATAGTGCTTTGAAAATGGGAAAGTATTTATTAATAAAATTAACACTAAACTTCTTCCTTGGGCTCATGGCAGTAGTTGGAAAGGACCAACCAGCTACATAGTGTATATATAGGCCAACTTAAATAATGTTTCTTCATCCTAATTAGGCAATGAATGATGCACCTAGCCGTTTTCTCCAGCTCCCTGCAGTTTGCGTTCTTGAGTGAGTGATTTCAAAACCCTAGCATAGCCACACACTCTCAGGGTACAGAACCTTGCCCCCACAGAAATAACTAAACAGCTCACAGCACTGTTTACAATAGGCAGGCTTTTTTTACAGGTTCCAGTTCTATTTTGTGTCTGTCCAAGTTAGAAGAGGAGAATTTTTACCATTCCAAAATAAGAAGATGATATCTTTGTTTTATCACAGACATCTAACTTAAAACAAAAGCAGAGAGATGCTAACATCTGCTGAATCAAAAGCAAAACAAGGAGTGGAAACTGCCTTCATTTGATGCCTTAACTGTGGCGTTGTATATTGCCATATGTTGATAAAAGTGACTAAGGAAAAGTGATCTGACTGACCTGCAAGAGCCTAAGATTTCTAAGACACTCCATGCTGCCCCTCACAAAAATAACGAACTTTCCAAATGAGACAAGATGTCCACCCAAGAAAAACGTCCGTCACTCAGTTGTTCGAACTGGAAAGTCCCTCAGACTCCAACAGGCAAAGCAAGAGCTTGAGCTCTGTCTTGTGACATGGAGATTAACATATTAGCTGACAGGACTTCTGAGGGTGTGCCTTTCATCGAAAAAGGAATTTCCGTTACAGCACTGTACAAAGAGCTAGTTTGTATTTCAGCAACTCACCAAAAACTCTGCCATTTTGAAGACAATTGCCAGTGGATTCCTTCCAACATTCAGATGTGAAAGCACGCCTGAAAGCCTGCTACTGCATCATAGGTGCAGGCAACCCACTACACTGGTAAAACTTCTGCTAGTTAAAGAAACAAAATAACTATGGAAAACATGCCGAACAGCGAGGTCACTGTAGACAGCCTTTATTGCAGCATACTTTGAAGTAACAGCTTGGGTGCCCCAGAGTTACCGTGTATGCCTAACTGTTACAAAATGAAAGCTGGTTAACAGCTCCACGCGGCTTCTGACACAGCAGAGAGTTCAAACTCTGTACAAGAGCTCTGCCTTTTGAGACACTCGGGTAGTGAAGCGATTGCTGAGAAAACTTCCCACTGATTCCCCCTAGCATCCTATCTTTGCAGTGTACCCTTTAATTAGCTGCTGCGTCTTTCTAAAGAGAAAGATAGGAAATGCTTCATGGCATCAGAGTTCGTAGTCATCTGGATGGTAGAGCTCACTCATGAGGCGGTAGATGTAGGAAGGTGCATTGCCCCCAATGTTAGAAATGAAGAGAGTAATGAGCTCTGGAGGGACGTAGTCAAACACGGGACAGTGAACGTTGATCTTTGCGAGGATCTCCCCTGTAAAGTGAATAGCAGCAATATTAGACAAAGCACTCAAAGTACCTTTAGCCTTCTACACATTTTCCTGAGCCCCTGAAGAAAGTGACTATGCACATGCCACCCTGAATACCTTCCAACTTCCTCACTGATGTCACTGTATTAAAGGTATACAACAATCTTGGCTGAATGGCAGCACTCTCTTTTGGTAATTTTTACAGATAAAACCCCCATATTTCCTCTGATGTGAAATTACTAATTGCCAAAAAAACTGCCAGCACGTCATTAGAATCCAAGACCCCTGCTGCTGCCGAAGTCACTATTTAAAGAAAAGCTCATAAGGCCAAAACCAGAAACTCGTGCCAAACGTGATCCCTTAATTTCAGAAGTCTTTGTCACATAGAACTGGGGCTTTGAAAGAGACTTTGCTATCTGAAAATGGGCTTCGAGGCTGATGCCCTTCTAAAGATAGTGCTTGTGTGGGAAGCCCATTGCAGAGATGCTGGGCCTCAACAAGTGGATCACATAAAGAAGTTTCAGGAAGTTATCACGAGTTGTAGAAAGGAAGGGAAGCTGCCCTTGGTGTTGGGCATCTGCTCTGTCCCACAGGAAACTGCTACCTGCTTGGCATGTTATCGCAATCCTGTAATAAAACACTGATTATTTCAGAGCAGAAGCAAGAGGGCAAAGATAGTGTTCAAATGAAATCCTTTTTCTATGCTTTCTGTAATAAAAAGTTACATAATAAAACAGGATGGTTCCCAGCACTTTTTTCTGCTTAAGACAACAGGAAATGATTTTCTGTCTTGGATTACAGGACAGTCTTGTGTTTTAAGCTTCATGTGAGCTATTAGAAAATATTAAGAATTATAGCCTGAACAAGCCTGAATGGCCTCGATAAACGGGTATAAAGAAGAACTAGTACCTTCTGTGAATGGCAGCACTTCCTGTGGTGACACAAACTTGTGGAATGAATCTTCTTCGTTAGGGAACTGAAGGGAGAAAGAGTACGGGAAGGTAAGGAAAACAAGAGACTGCCTCCTTATCATGGTGAAAATGGGTCCTGGGTGCTGGAGGGAACTAAAGCAGAGGAAGATACTGTATCTGTTTAATAGTGTTTGTGTCTATAACATCTACAGGTAAAACTTTTTTTTCAGAGCTTTTAGAGCCTTCTATGAACTGGCTGCCCTTCTGCAAAGCCTAGGGAAGTGGAGCAGCTAAATGACTTTGTCAGTCTGCAACTTCGGCTGACACTAAGGAAGTACTGATGAGCTTAGAGCACCTCCATCCACCCCTGTCAGTACACGGGGTTTTTCAGCACTGAGGATATAAACTGAAATCTGCAGTGGTTGAAGAACAGCAAGCGTGGTGATGTCAGTCTCTAGCAGGTAGTGGTCTACATCCTTATACACCGCTTATGCAGCACATGTGGCGGAGGACGGTGCTTCAAAGAGACCCGGAGGCATGCCAGATTTGGGTGAAGATCTCCTATCTGAAGTAGAAGGCTCATTTACCAGGCTTGCCTTGGACAGGTGGTGTTCTCCACACTAAGCTTCCACAAGCATAAAATTGCCTCCCAACTCTGTGCAGGGCAGATGCAATCCTGAAGAGCTTATGTACTTACCTGAGGTGAAAGCTTGAACATGGGGGCACACACGATGAGCGGAGTGGAGTGGTGTTTAGCTGCCAGCGCCAGAGTGTGAGTCCCACTTACAGCAATCAGGGCGCCATTGGCCAGGATTGTCTTTGTACCAATGATGACCTTAAAAAGCAAATCAGCATTAGATGGTATCTTCCATGGCTAAGTGGGAAAAGAACGCTTCCTGGCTTGGACCCTGCCAAGATGCATCTGGAGCTATAGGGCAGCTGGATGCCTGATCTTCTGTTTCTCTGCTCTGAGATGTTCCTCTCTGACCAGTGCAAGAAGCCAGCACAGAGGACACATCCATGTTCTGCAGGGAACGCTGAGCAGAAACTGGGCTGTGTTTCCTATTGTTCTACAGACCTGCAAAGTAAGCTTTGAACAAGTAACCTGAGTGCTGGCTGTAAGGGAATTGCTGTAAAATGGGAATAACGTAAAGCAGCATAAAATATATAGATAAGAAGTGATGTGGCTGGATTCTATTTTGTTTCAAGTTTTGGGTTTTTTTTTCTTAGTCTGGAGTGCCAAGTCTTCATCTCTCTAAGTTCAGAGCAGGTCCGTTTGAAAAGACACACCTTGGTGATACCCTTCACCACCCATCTCGTGTTCCAGGCAAATCACCTTTGGAAATACTGCTTTTTGTTCCTCTCCTTTAAAAACTAAGGTTAATCCTTTGAGGCTCTCCTGACTTTGTTTCTTGTAACTGTTCCACCTGTTAGCCACAATGCAGAAAACCCTATTGCTGTGCAGTTAGTCATCATGGTGACTTGGGGTTCCACACTGAATCTCCACCCCAGCTGTAAAGAGGGACTATTACAATTTTGAGTCTTCAGAGAAGAAGCACATCCATCATTGCTGGGACCTGCAGCTGGTTTGGGAGGCCTAAGCACCCAGGCTGCCATGAACTCCCTCCTCCAGTGCAGCCCTCCTTACCTTGTTGACTCGAGACATGACAGCGAAAATAGCTGCATCACTCATGACAGTAGTCTCAATGTTCTCTTTAGATAGTCGGACAGCCATTTCGTGACCCTAAAATGAGGGAGAATCCAATTGATGCCCTGGCACCTAGCTCTTGCAGGGCAGTTACAGACAGTTATAGGCAGTTACAGCATTCAGTTCTTGCCTGTACTGCAAAAATACCAAGCAGTGGAGCACAAATACAGCCCTCTGACTGAGGAACACAGGGTAGGTTAACAAGCTGTCTTCAGTCTCTCAACTGCAGAGGAACTTCGGTAATGCCTCCAAAGACAAGAGTTCAGTACAACGAACTGACCGTGCGGTGCCTGGAGAAGGCGAGCAGCTCAGGCCTCACCTGGCAGAACGGCGCGCACTCCGCCACAATGACCTGGAACTTCCGCTTACGGGCAGCTTCCTTCAGGAAGGCCTCAACAGTGCGTGAGTAGCCAATGGTCATGATCACCTCGTTGGAGTGGATGTGCTCCAGTGCCTGCATAGCAATGTTATCGGTGGTGCCTTCTGTAACAGAAAAAAGGTGTGGATGGAAAAGCAGCCAGGAAAAGCAACACTTCCCAGGAGACACAGAGCACAGGCCAACAGCCCCCCATACTGTTCCCTCTAGGCCAAAGAGGACTTAGACTAAGTCCTGAGAGCATGACTAAATCCTTGCTGTTTTCTTCCCACCTCAGAGGAGAGGAAAGTCCCCCCATAAGAGGCTCATCTCATGGGCAGTTCAGACCCATCCATACCTAGCTCTATTAGCAGCTCATTAATAGCTTCAATAACGTTAGCTCTGAGGAGAGGATAAGGGGTGCTGAAATCCTCGCTCAGTCCTCCGGAAGTCAGGAGTTTGTGCAGGGATTCTTGCTGGTCACTTTCCTCACTGTGTCCATGGAGCCTGCAGAGAGAAGCAGTCCTTCAGCCTTGGGACCGAGTGGTGTGACCAGGCTAAGAACTGTCCCCACAGCACAGCACACCTGGCTACAAATAGAGAGGAAGGGACTCGTGCGCAGGAGGCGCTCCACACCATGCCAGAGAGCTTCCCCTAGCTGTCTCCAGCAGAAAGACACCCACAGTTCTGCCAGGAAGCACCTTCCTAAGTCATGTGCAAATGCTGCAGTCCGCGGGTGAGGTGTGGGATGGATCCTCCTGGAAACTCCAGTTGAGAACAGCCTGAGGTCAAGGCATGTCCTCATGCACCCACAACGCATAAGGCAAGCGCATCTTCACTACAGGAAGTGTCGTCAGCCACACTGAAAATGACTGGTTTCCTTTGATGTTAAACTTGCTGAATTCCTCTAAAGGGAGAGGTGGGGAAAGGGGGTGATGGAAACTACAGGGATCTCTCAGAAGCAGAACTCAGCACACAGGAGGGCTGTTCTGGGCTCTTAAGAGGGGTACGGGCAG
Organism: Buceros rhinoceros silvestris; assembly: GCF_000710305.1. Taxonomy (NCBI): domain Eukaryota; kingdom Metazoa; phylum Chordata; class Aves; order Bucerotiformes; family Bucerotidae; genus Buceros; species Buceros rhinoceros. Next base: position 448 of record NW_010423928.1, on the reverse strand, counting down.
CAAGAGAGAGTACTTCACC
>NW_010423928.1:0-314 GCF_000710305.1 Buceros rhinoceros silvestris | reverse complement strand
GCCATACTCTTCCCGAATGACTTTCAGCACTCGCCGCACCATGTTGCCCACGGTTGTCTCAGATGGCTGGGCTGCTGTCATCCTCTGGCCCTCTGTCCTGATCAGATCCATGAGCTCCCCTGAAAGAGGGGAGGCCATTGGTTCCTGCCCAGGGTGAACCCTCTCCCGCACCCCGCCGCAACAGCTCTATGGCCAGAGGCTGGCTCTGGCACCAGTGACACAACATACAGGAAAAAAACACAGAGACAGGAGCAAAAGCCACTTGCAGAGCAGTCATATCACTGGGTTTTCCATAGTGTGAATTGCTTGGACAC
>NW_010423927.1:15288-15499 GCF_000710305.1 Buceros rhinoceros silvestris | reverse complement strand
CGCCTTCATCTCACCCCATCCAGACCCTGTGCCTGTGACCCTGCAGGCAGCGTGGGCACCTGCGACCCCAACACGGGGCATTGCACCTGCAAGGAGAGGGTGGAGGGGCACTTGTGCAACAGGTAAGCACTGTGGGATGGGGACAGGATCGCTGCCCCTTTCCAGGCTGGGATCAGTGGTGGTCGGTGCAGGGCAGGCATCTTCACTCCCG
>NW_010423927.1:14794-15092 GCF_000710305.1 Buceros rhinoceros silvestris | reverse complement strand
CAACCACTCGCAGGGGCTCTGTGATGGAATCCTGCAGGGTTGCTCCCTGCAAAGGCCCTGGCTGGCTGGCATCCCTCTGGAGCACTGGGATTGGGATGCCTTGGAGCTGCCACCAGTGTCCTCCCCTAGGATCCTGCTATCATCCCCCGCGGCTCTGCCTGTCCCAAGCCACTCGTTCCTGTTTCCTCCCCATGCCCAGGTGCCAGCCGGGCTGGTTTAACCTGCAGCCCCACAACCCTGTCGGCTGCAGCAGCTGCTTCTGCTACGGGCACTCCCCCCCCCGGACGGCGGGAGGTGG
>NW_010423927.1:14361-14702 GCF_000710305.1 Buceros rhinoceros silvestris | reverse complement strand
CCCACCCCTTCCGCCTGCACCGCCTGCTCCTGCTCCGGCCACTCCACCGCCTGCACGGCGGCAGATGGCTACGAGGTGACCTACGTCCGCTCCGACTTCAGCCAAGGTACCCAATCCCCAGCCCTGGGCGAAACAGAGGGCACAGCTGTGCCACCTCCAGCCAAAAAACTCCAGGAGTTTGGGGAGGCTGGGGCTGAGCATCCTGCTCTGCGGCTGAGCATCTCCTCTTTGAGGCTTACTGGTGGTGATGGGTGGAGGGAGGTTTTCACCGACTCGCCCCATTTTGATGTTAAACCTCTGCTTTTGCGCCCAGTTCCGTGGGGATGGGCTCTCCCTTGGGG
>NW_010423927.1:14006-14289 GCF_000710305.1 Buceros rhinoceros silvestris | reverse complement strand
TTCCTGTGGGTTATGCGTGGAGGGACGTCTTCACCGACTCGCCCCATTTTGATGTTAAACCTCTGCTTTTGCGCCCAGTTCCGTGGGGATGGGCTCTCCCTTGGTGTCCTTCCAGGACAACCTGCTCCTGGGGCTGTGCAGGGCTCAGGGAGGGCTGTGGGGCCAGGCACGGACATTCCACCACAGCAGGGACTGCAGGAACACTAAAAACCAGCTCAGAAAGTTAAAACTAAAAGGATGGCGCCTGGTGGGCACTCTTCCCGTTACTCCCTCCTCTCCCCAG
>NW_010423927.1:10374-13791 GCF_000710305.1 Buceros rhinoceros silvestris | reverse complement strand
TGCGTGGCAGGGCTGGATGGGGGAGGGATGTTCGGGGAAACCCTGCCATCTGCCGCACAGCCCAACATGTGCAGCCCTCACACAGCCCTCACGCAGCCCCCGCTCACCGGGACCCCTGGCTGCACCCTGGCAGGGTATGAGCATCCATCACCCAGCCCTCTGCCTCGCCTGCACCCCGATGGGGTGTGTGCACCAGCAAGCAGATGGACGCGAACGTGCCAGGCATGGGTTTATCCTGGTTGTCTTTAAACCACACTGCCAGTTGCTGTGCTGCTGGAATGTCTTCCACAGCCTTGAAACGGAGTCAGGCGTTAAATCGAATCTTTTTTCCACCCTTCATGCAGCCAGGTTGGGGCTGCTCCTTTAGGGACAGGTTTGGCTGAGCCTTGGGCTGGGTTGCAGAGGCTCAGCATGGCTGGGCAGGGTGCAGCCACCCGCTTTAGCCCCACTCCCCAAAGCGGTCCCCAGTCCGCAGCTGAGCTGGATCAGCTGGAAGTTTCCTGTGCTGGGTGAAAGGGTCCGAATTCGGGATGATTGATGACCGAGTGCAGCCCACTTGAGATCCGGGGAGGGATTTCCAAGTACTCTTCCTGTGGGTATCCAGGGCTGCAAGAAATAACTAACCTCAGGGAGCAGGGGGGGATTTAACTGATTTCCAAAGGAAATCAACTTCATGAAATTACACCCCCTCTCCCTCCAAGCTTCCTGCACTTTCCAGCCCACAGTTGGAACCACAGCACAGGCGGGGGGCAAAAGTTTAAAGATAATAATTGCCTCTAAACCTAAGAAAATAAACAGATGGGGGGATGGCTAGGGCCACTCTCTGGCATTTGAGAGCACACAGCCTGAGCGGGACAGGGTGTTACAAAGCGCTGGCCTGTTACAAGACCCTGGAGAGTCTGGAGAGGAGGGACAGAGCCCCTGAAAGCAGCACCCCACTGGTGCTGGGCTGGCAGGGACTGGCTGCTCCCTTTGTCTATGCACCACTGCTGGTGTGTGCTGTCACACAGGGCTGGAGGGCTGGGCTGCCACTGCTCCAGGCACCAGAGATCTGCCTCTGCGTTGGGCTGATGGAGAGATCATCACGGAATGGGATGGAGAGGAGCTGGTGGATTTTCTTGCACCAGGTATCGCGTGTGCTGGGTCCCTGGGTCCTGCTCTGCCATGCGGACCCCCCTGTTGCTCTCGTGGGATATCCTATTGCTGCGCTGACGTGTGAGGTGCTGGGTTCCATCCCAGAGCTGAGTGTGTTTCAATAACACAAGGTGGGAAGTAGGAGGATTGGAGCGGTGGTCCAGGACCCTGGGAGGGCAAGTTGGAGCTGGCCCTGCTCTAGGAGGGTGATGTGGCTCCTCGTGATGCTGGTGGGAACAGGACTGCACTGGTAGCCCTGGCAGAGCTGGTACCTCCATGTCCTACAGACATTGCTCCTCTCTCTCCTCACAGAGAAGTTTCTGCAGAGCCAGCGTCTCAGTTACGGGCAGCTCCTGTCCCTGCTGCTGGGAGTGGAGGGGAACGGGATGGGGACAGAGACCGGGGTCCCCCTGCTCCGGGTCCAGCTGGTGCTGGAGGGAGAGGGGATGGAGATCACCATGTCCAGCAGTGAGAGCCAGTCCCAGCATGGAAAGCAGGCTGTCACCTTCAGGTACCCATCACAGCACTTTGGGGAGCCTAGGCTGGGTTTGGGACACAGCGTGTCTGATCTTGCCTGGGCTGCCCTGTGCTGTGGGGCTCAGCACTGCTCCCTGCCCCCCTTGGGGATGTAACTGTGCCCCCATCACTGTGCCCAAGTCCCAGTCAGGGAGCCAAACTGCCCTGTGGTGTGCGGCTGTCAGGCTGTCCCTGTCCTCCCTCCCATGGTCCTTCTCCAACAGGCTGCACGAGGCAGAGGAGGGTGCAGAGCCTTTGCTGTCAGCCTTCAGCTTCCAGCGCCTGCTCTCCAACCTGACCGCCCTCCATGTCCGCGTGACCCATGGCCCTGCGCAAGGTGGGTGGCTCCCCACAATGTCCCCATGGGGACCAAGCTGGGATGGCGCTGAGGTCATCAAGACAGCATCAGGCTCTCGGGGACGAGAGGGATTGCAGGGAGCATGGTGTTTGCTCCTCTCTGTGAACACCCCTGGGCTCTCCAGGAGGTGTTTTTGGGTCCCCTATGCCTGTCTGGAGCATTTCCAGGCAGGATGAGGACAGCAGGGCTGGGGGACGTGTCATCCCATTCTCACGCTGCTCTCCCCTCCTGCAGGCAGGCTGTCCTTGAGCGAGGTCCAGCTCACGTCTGCTCGCCCTGGGCCAGGAGCACAGGCGGCCTGGGTGGAGGAGTGCACGTGTCCCCCGGGCTACGCCGGGCAGTTCTGCCAGTCCTGTGCACCCGGCTTCAAGCGGGAGATCCCCTTTGGTGGCCCCTTTGTCAGCTGCGTGCCCTGCGCCTGCAACCAGCATGGGGACTGTCACCCCCTCTCAGGTGCGCACCCCCCAGCCCCTTCATTCTCCTCGTTGCTACATGCACGGTGATAAATCCTTGTCTTTGCTTGTTTCTGAGGGATGTTGGAAACCATCTGCGAGGCTGCGGTATCCAAAACTTGCAAGTTGAATTGCTTGGCTTGTTGTAGGGACTGGGTTCAAAGCTGCAAGGACAGGGGTAATTAGTGAAGTGCTCTAACAGTGGTCATTTATAACGAGGGGCACCTTCTATGGTGCTTTATAAACTTAAAGGAGGAGACAGGAAGGGTTCTGGTCCTCAGAGGAGTGGAGAGGCAGGGGGCAGAGCAGGAAAGAGGCACAGGGTTTTGCCAGGATGGGTCTCACTGGCAGCATCACTGCCTGAGGAGCAGTGCAGGACTGGGCACAGCACTGGGAATGAACCTGAGTGGAGAAACAAATAACAGAGCAGGAAAACAGAGCGGTGCCAGGCTTATGGGAAGGCACCAGAGGAGCCGGCTCTCAAGCTGCCAGACCAAGCCCTGCTCTGCCTCCAGCTCGGAGGTGCGTGACTGCAGCAGGGATGGTGGTGGAAGGGAGGGAAAAGCAAAAGCAAAATCTTCAGGACAGCAAGGCTGTGTCTGGGGTGGTTGCAGGGTGTTGATGCTCCCTGCTCCTGCGAGGCGATGTCTGGATGGCTTTGGTCAGGGAAGGGAAACAGAATTGCAAACTGGAGCTTGTGGAGGCTGCATGAATCCAGCACCAGCCTCGCTGCTCTCAGCCCTAGGGAAAGGCAGATCAGAGCTGAGAGGGGCTCGTGAGATGCTGCCTTGCTCCCCGTCCACCCCTGCAGAAAGCAGCAGCTCCAGTCAGCGCTGAAAAGAGCTTGGAAATAAGATGCTGTGTTTGGTACCCAGACGGAGCTCCCGGGGCTCCTTGCTGGCCGGCTGCCCTCGGTGAGGAGCAACAATAGTGGACAGGGAGGGTGGAAGGGGGCGG
>NW_010423927.1:9943-10249 GCF_000710305.1 Buceros rhinoceros silvestris | reverse complement strand
GGTCCCTAGCGGTCCGGCTGCCCTCGGTGAGGAGCAACAATAGTGTCCAGGCAGGGTGAAAGGGGCTGGGAGAGGAGACGCACTCAGCCCGTGCTCCCGCCCTGCCAGCCGAAACACAGCAGCAGCTTCACAAATGCACCCTTCATCTCGCAGAGCCAGGGCTGGTGCTGCCAACAGCACAATCCTCAGGGACGGGGCCAAGCTTTTGATGTCCCAGCCCGAGTGCTGCCAGCCTGAACCAGCCCCCAAGCTTCCTTTCGTTTATTTTTCCACTCCTTCCTGCCACCCACTTTTCCTTTCTTTTCA
>NW_010423927.1:9488-9724 GCF_000710305.1 Buceros rhinoceros silvestris | reverse complement strand
CGTTCCCTCCTGCGCAACCCGCCTGGTACGACCCGACCCCACAAATCATGGGGAAAAATCCTTCCCCCAGCCCCTTCTCTCTCTCCAGTCAAGCAGAGCAGCTGCCTGGAGGTGTGGATTTCTTGAGCATCTATCTCCTCCTCCTCCTCCTCCTCTCAGCTGAATTTGGAAGGCCGTGACTCACCGGCTCGGCTCGCGAGGAGACGCGCGCTCCCCGCCGGGTGCGGCCGGCACGC
>NW_010423927.1:8386-9393 GCF_000710305.1 Buceros rhinoceros silvestris | reverse complement strand
GCACCGGCTCGGCTCGAGAGGAGACGCTCGCTCCTCGCTGGGTTCGGCCGGCTGCTGGTGTTTTCCATGACAGGCTGGAAACCACGCGCCTCGTCGCTGAGAAATGCGTGGCCGATTATCACAGGCGCCGACAGACTCCGGGCACGTTGACAGTGCTGCCCGCTTGCGCCAGAGCCACCTCGTCCCCACGCCACAAGGAAGCACGGGGTTGGCGCTGGGGCCCTGGTGACCTCTCCAAAACCACCTCCCTTGAGGAAGGATGGGGCAACGAGGGAAAATGTTCCGACTGCTGGTTACGGATGTGCAATCGCAGTGTGATCCCTTGGCTGGAGCTGCACGTCCCTCTCAGTGCTTGGCTCTCCCTCCCTCCCTCGGTCCCCGCTGCTATTTGGGGGTGGGTTTTGCACACCTTCAGCTCTGTTCTCCTCGCAGGGCACTGCCGGTGCTTGCACAATACGGAAGGTCCCTCTTGTGAGCGCTGCAGTCCTGGGTTTTATGGCAACCCCTTCGTAGGGAACGTTGATGACTGCAAGCCATGTCCCTGCCCTGGCCGCTCACCCTGCACCGAGATGCCTGGCAGTGGGGAGGTGGTCTGCACCCACTGCCCCCCAGGGCAGAGAGGTGAGGCTGGGGGTGTGTCAGTGAGGGGGCCACAGCAGCACTAGCATGGCCAGATGCTCCCCACCTTTTCATCTTCCCCAGGAAAACGCTGCGAGCTCTGTGATGATGGCTTTTTCGGGGACCCTCTGGGGCAGAGGGGCCTCGTGCATCCCTGCATCCCCTGCCAGTGTCACGGGAACGTGGATCTCAATGCCGTGGGGAACTGCGACCCCGTGTCCGGCCGGTGCCTGCGCTGCCTGTACAACACGACAGGCGAGCACTGCGAGAGGTGTCTGCCAGGCTTCTACGGGAATGCGCTGGCTTCCGACCCTGCCGGGAAGTGTGCCCGTACGTACCTGACCCTGGTTCCCTGGGTCCCACCGCAGCCAAAATCCTCGCAGGAAGAG
>NW_010423927.1:8046-8373 GCF_000710305.1 Buceros rhinoceros silvestris | reverse complement strand
CTTCGACGGGAAGGCGCTGGCTTCCGACCCTGCCGGGAAGTGTGCCCGTACGTACCTGACCCTGGTTCCCTGGGTCCCACCGCAGCCAAAATCCTCCCAGGCAGAGGGTGGAAGGGGGATGCCCAGTGGGTTTAGGGTCTGATCAATGCTCAGGAATTGCCCTTGCCCCCTCTCTCTGCTGCTGTCTTTCCCTGGTCTGCAGGGGCTCAGCCTCTTGGAGCCCTGTTTCACGGTGGGGACATCACCTTCCACGCTGTGGGGGCTCAGCCCCGGCGCTCCATTCCCACTGTCCCATTTGCTAGCCCCGTGCTGGGGTGTACGCAGCCT
>NW_010423927.1:7486-7715 GCF_000710305.1 Buceros rhinoceros silvestris | reverse complement strand
TGCTGTGAGGGCACAGCCATGGCTCTGCATCCCTGGCTCTGGTCTCTGCTCTTTGCATTCATTGCTCACTCATCACCCTCCACCTCTCCGTGCCAGCTGCGAGTGTCACCCGATGGGGTCGCGTGAGAGTGGGTGCCACGCGCTGACAGGCCAGTGCTCCTGCCAGCCAGGTGTCACGGGGAAGCAATGCGACCGATGCCACCACGGCTTCTTTGGCTTCTCTGCCAGG
>NW_010423927.1:6919-7312 GCF_000710305.1 Buceros rhinoceros silvestris | reverse complement strand
GACAGGGACTGCACCTCAGCCCTAAAAGTGGGGCTGGCAGCCCTGGTGTGACACCTTTCTGCCACCGTTGCAGCCTGCAACTGCTCCCCGCTGGGCTCTGTCACCACACAGTGCTACGAGAACAGCACCTGCCTCTGCCATCCCGGCTTCGTGGGCTACAAGTGTGACCAGTGCCAGGCCAACTTCTTCCTTGATCCACCGAGCTCCCGCTGCCAGCAGTGCCCTGTCTGCTACGGGCTGGTGAAGGACGAGGTAAGTGCCCGGTCTGCTACGGGCTGGTGAAGGACAAGGTACGGCCCGTGCCCTGCAGAGGTGGGCACAGCACCCCTGCCCCACTCTGCCTCACCACTCCCCCGTGTCCTGCCACGTCTCGCCCGCAGGCTGACCGGCTGA
>NW_010423927.1:2603-6718 GCF_000710305.1 Buceros rhinoceros silvestris | reverse complement strand
CAAAAGCCGGGCTGCAACGGCCACCCAGGCCAGTCCCCCATGCTGGGAGATGCGCCCCGGGGAGATGGGCTGCCCAGCCCTCACCTCCTGCAAGGTACAGGGCTGAGCTTGCAGCCGTGAGGTTCCGGAGCAGCCAGGGATGGGCATTACCAGGGACTGAGCACCAACACCTGAGGTGCCCTTTGGGTGCTGAATCCCTGGGTCTCTCCTGTGCACCCAGGAGGGGCTGCCTTCCCCTTTCATTAGCAGGCAGAAGAGGGGTGCTTGGGCACAGGGCAGCCCCACAGGCAGGTGGGGGGCCCTGAGCAACATTTTTTGGGCTTGTGCTGCCCACAGGTGCCCGGGCCACCCTCTTGGCACAGATAGGACAGCTGACAAGGGCACTGGGCACCATGCGGAGCCGTTTCAGCAATGCCACCCAGGCCACTGGCTGCTCCAGTCACGGACCCCCCAAGACCTGCATCCTGCTGTCAGAGATCGGGGCTGTGCTGCAGTCGGCAGAGCGGGAGATCCTGCACGCTGCGGACACCCTGGCTACCATGGTGCGGGCTCCTGCTGGCCCCAGGGCTGCCGGGGTGGGTGGTGGCCATCCTGGGGGGTTGTTGGATGTGCAGGACTGGTGGGGTGGGATATGCCCAGCACCACGAGTGGGTGGGAAAGCCTGGAGTCAGGGTGGGTATAGCCCTGCTGGCAGCGGAGTCAAGAGGACATATTTCCATTGCTTGCTCCTGTTTGCAACCCTCTCCCAGCCCTTCGGAAGGTTCTTCTTGGTGTTGGGCTAATGGGGTCCAGGACTCCCAGCTCGCCTCTGGGGTCTCACTGCTGCTGTTTCCATTTCAAGGAGATTCCCCAGGAAATCCCTCAGCAGCCCACGAACTGGAGCCGTCAGGCGCTGGAGGCGCGGGAGCTGGCCAAGAGGTGCACTTACAAGTCTGATCCCGACATGCACGGACAGAGAAGCCTGCTGGCCCTACTGGGGGTACAGGGAGGCCACTCCTTTCTGAGGAGGCCAATCCTAACAATATCTATCTTGGTGTCCTTGTCCCTGCAGCCATGAGGAGGTCACAGCACGGGTGGAGGCAGTGGTCAGGAGGGCGCTGCGTGCCTCCAATGCGAGCGCTGAGCTTTTGCAGAGCCTGCTGGAAGGGAACACGATGTGGGATGTGCAGCGTGAGCTGGAGGCCGGGTGAGGGGCTGGCAGCAAGGAGTGGCTGGCAGGGCACCACAGCCCCTTGCCCCTCTGTCTAGTTCCCTGTCACAGGACTTGGTTGCAGTGATTTGGCATCTGCCCACAAGGACTGCTGAGTCCCATCAAACTCACTGCACCACAGTGTTGCAAAGTGATGAGCCAGATGCTCCATGATAGGGCTGTTTCAGGGAAAACCCCCAACGTTTCCCCCTACATCTCTGTCCAAGGCCAGGTCCCAAGCTTATCATCTCCATCCTTCAAGGGACCAAAGGACCTGGGGTGACCGCAAGCATCCTGTCCACATAGGTATGAGGAAGTCCAGCAGGCGCAGGAGGAGCTGGGCACTGGCGTGGTGGAGGTGGCAGTCAAGGCCAGGAGAGTTTTCACTGCTGTGCAACAGGCAAACGCAGACATGGCCAAGAAACTTCAGCAGGTGGCTGCGCTGGGCCAGGTGAGCAGCGTCCGAGCTAAGGCTCTTGCTTGCATCCCTTCCCCCTGCTTTACCCACTGGGCAGTGCTGCCTCCTGGGCTGGGAGATGCTCTCCTGGAGCCTTTGGCATTGCTGACCCCGCAGCAGGCACTGCCGGCACAGGCTGGAGCCCTGGCACAGGACCTGGCAGCACTGGAGCAGGCGGTGGAGGTGAAGGAGCCATCAGCTGGGCAGGCTGTCGAGGCGTCCCGTGCTCTAGCAGCCAGATTGCACCGGGAGCTGCAGATGACTCGTGGCTTCGAGCAGGTAATTGTTGCTCACCTGCATGGGATGAACCTGCAAAAGAAGTGATGGGGATCTGCTGTTCCAGCTGGAGCTGTGGGCTTGTCGAGTGAATCCCTCTCCTGCCTTCACCCTGGAGCACAGCCCACCCTTATCTGCTCCAGCGATAACCGGAGGGACCATGCCTGCACCCAGAGAGTTGGGAGTGAATGTTCTGGGAGACATCTCCCCTCAGGCTCCTGGATCTCGCAAGCAGCATGCCTGCCAAGAGGGAGGGGGCTGGGATGCAGCTCTCTGCCCCCTCCCCAGCCTCACTCCTGCTCTCTCTCCTCTCCCCAGCTGCGGGACAGGGCTGGCTCTGCCCACAGCATGGCCACCTTGGCTGTCTCACATGGAAAAGCTGTGCTTTCAGACACAAAGTCCCTCCTGACCAGACTGGAAGGTAAAACACACCAGCCAGAGCATCTCCAGCCAGCACTCGGCTCTCACCACATGCTGGCACTGGTGCCAAGGGGAGAAGAAGACAGTTCAGTGATAGCTGGGTTGTCCCCACAGGCATGAGGAAGGTGCTGAGGCATCGGAAGGGCCGGGCTGCCCTGAGCAGGAGGATGGCACTTGTGCGGGACAGGACGATGGTGGAGGCCCAGAGGAAGATTAAACAAGCAGAGAAGATGCTGGAAAACTCCGTGTCCACCTCCACTGCAGCCCAGAGGACAGCCAGGGAGGCTGAGCAAGTCTCTGGGGAGAGTGCCAAGGTCTGAGCAGAGGGATGTGGGGTGGAGGGACCCCGTGCCAGGCTGCAGGGCACGACTGGGCTTGCAACTATCACAGGCAGAGCCCAGCCTGTTACCAGCAGTGCTGCAGCGCTCCCAAATACAGCTTCTGCTGCCCATCCTGCACAGCCCACCCTTGTCTGCCTGCAGACCAGGGGGACACACCCAACCAGAGCTCCAGCCTAGCAGCCAGCCGCAGTCTCCCTGCGTGTCCCCAGGTGACTGTCCCCATCTCCATTCCTTTGCAGAGGGCACAGGCTGTGCTGCAGGAGAGCAAGCAGTCCCGCAGGCATGCCAGCCAGCTTGCCATGCGTGCCAATGAGACCCAGCGGGAGCTCTCCCAGCAGGAACGTATGGCTGAGAACCTCAGGAGGGACCTGGAGGAGGCACACCAGGTGAGCCAGGTCCCCTCGGGAAGGTTGTGTCCCCCAGAATCTGGAAAGGGCTTTGCCCAAAGCATAGGGAGCAACAGGGCTTTTGGTCCCCAGTGTATGGGGAATGCCTTGGGGCTCCCCTCCCCTCTCCGGTCTAGCCAAGGGTCAACAGTGTCCCTGATCTGGGTGTCTGTCTCTGTTGGAAGGTGAGGACAGAGGTGAGTGAGATGGAAAAACGTCTCCAGGAAGCCCGGGGCTCCCTCATCTCGGACATCGAGTCCCTGAACAACCTGCTGAGTAGCCTAGGTGAGACGCGGGTGGGAGCGGGGTGCAGGCTCCTGCGGAAGGGCCAGGCTGTTGGGGACTGGGGCTCTCCTGCTCCTGAATCTCCTGCTCGCTGGCCATCCAGGCTGAGCTGGGTGCCCTTTGGCTGAGATCGTGCAAGGTCTTAGCAAATCTTCTGGAGGGCTCATGTCTTGAGGAGAGCCCTTGGGCATTGGGGCTTGCCGTATGTGTGTATGTGTGTGCTGATGCCTGGTGTGGGGACACTGATCTCCCTTAGCGTCTCTGGGAGGAGCATGGCTTGGTCAAGGGCTCAGTCTCCTTGGGGACAAGGGATGTGCTGGGCTGGGTTTGTGCCTTGTTGCTGGTTGGTTTTGCTCCAGCTCCTCCTGCTTTGATCATCTAGGTACAGTTTTGAACGCTCCAGGACTCTTGCATCCAAGTTTTGCAAATGAGTGGAAATCACCACTCATCTGTAAGAGACCGATGTGCCCAGGCCCTGCATGGAGCCACAGTCCTACTTGCTTATCCGTGATCTCTGGGAAGTTGCAATGCCTCCATGCCCTGCTGCCCCCACTCTCTATAGTTTGCCTGGTGCCAAGGGTCTGAACCTCTGGAGCATGTCCAGAACCTCTCCTGCCCGGCTCTCAGCATCTCATCCATGTCCTCTCTTCTTGGCCAGGCAACCTGGAGCAGTCCGTGCAGGCGGAGGCGGTGCTGAGTGCTGGGCAGCTGGAGCTGGAGCGGCTGTGGCTGCGCCTGGCCGAGCCCGGAGCCCTGGCCAG
>NW_010423927.1:494-2451 GCF_000710305.1 Buceros rhinoceros silvestris | reverse complement strand
GCTGCAGAGAGAGGCGGCGCAGCAGCAGGAGAAGATCCAGGTGTTCGAGAGCGACTTGGCTGAGATTCGGGCCGACAAGCAGAACCTGGAGGACATTTTGAGGAGCCTCCCTGAGGGCTGCTCGAAGTGGCAGTGACAGGTCCCTGGCCGCTGTCCCATCACCTCCGTGCCCCTCTGCACAGGGAATAGCAGAGCAAAGGACACCCCATGTTCACCAGCACCAACCCCTCCTGCTGCTCTTCACACTGCCCTCCGTACAATATCATACCCCTGGTTCTTATCCGCAGCAGTTCAGGCTCAGCATCCCGCGCACACTGCGGCATGGCTTCAGCCACCAGCTCAGTCCTCGAGGTGGAGCGACACGCAGCTACCAGGGACTGCCGACACTTCTGTGCAAGGAAGGAGCCATCACAGGGTTGGTCTCTCACCACGGAGTGAACAAAGAACCATGACAGATCTCATCTGTGCTAGCAAGTGCCTCCATTCCTCCTTCCCCACTGCAGCACAGCACGCAGGGGAGGGACAGCTTATCACGTACGTCGTGTACCAAAGCTGTAAGACCCGGCGGTTCCTCCTGCCCCAGGAGAAGAAGAGAGGCCATTGCACACATGCTGGAAGCTGGTCCTGTTAAACAGCACCCTGCAGTGCGATGCTCACGTGCTGTGGTCATAGAGGTGCAGAGATGAGTCTTGGTGCAGGCAGCTGAGAGAGGAGCTCACGGGAGGACACGCAGCTTACCTGCTTCCCGGGGGAAGGAGTTTGCAGCAGGGAGGGCTAAACTGGGGCCAGACAGAAGAAAAGCTGGGCTCTGGCAGGAAGGTGGGGCCTCCTCTGCTAGCTGCAGGGTAAGAGCAGCTCTGTTCCTGCTGTTCTCCTGCTCCAGGGCAGCGCAAGTTGCTGCAGCCCACAGCTTTAGTCTTCATGACCTGTCCCAGCTCTGCTTGGCTCACTGGATGTCACCAGGTCTGGCTGTACACCAGCCCAATCGCCGTCAGTCCCAGGGGCTGGGTGGCATGTGGCAGGAGAGCTGATACTTGCAGCTGCATCACCCCACTGCCCCACATCAGCACACACATACCCTCCCCACTGGAGAGGAGCTGGTGGCACTAGGCTGGGCAGCCACTGTGGGCTCGATGGGGAGCAGCTGGACACCACTGGCTCCTGCCAGCGTCACTTCCACTGGGTGGCAGAGGTCAGTGGCTGTTTTGCCTTTAAAGGAAAGGCATGTGCATTCACCCCGTGCTCCCATGAGAGCCATGCAGGCAGCAGAGCCAGGTCCTCGCCCAGCCCACCCTGCGCTGCCTGTGCTGTGACTCCAGGTAGCAGCTGAAGTCCGTCCCGTCAGACCAGAAACGAGTCCCCAGGCTGGAGCCCACTTCACTTTTCAACCTGTTTTACCTGTGTTTTCCTGCTCTCAGTGCTGGGAATGGGATTTGCTAAAGTCTTTTACGCTGTGCGTAAAACTGCTGCCACAGACGCTGCATTCCCCCAGCACAGTCTCCAGTGGGTCCAGTAGTCTGGAAGGGACACAGGATTTTCCTACCACGCACAAACCCATCTCCCTCTTCATTCTGCACAAAAGCTGCCCAAGCGGTGGGGTGCCAAAGCTGCAGCGCTGCAGGAGTGTAATGGCAGGAGCTCTCCTCTCCCTGCCCAAGGGCAGCTCTGCCGAAGCAAACACATGTGGCAGCTAGAGCGCAGCATGATGAGATGTGGGGAGCTGCAGCCACTTACCGTCACCCCGGGAAGACAATTATACATCTCCAATCAACACACAAATTTGCTGCTGTTACAGAAATGTCAAGCCTCTGCCTTGCGCCTACTGCTGCTGATGTGGTTCATCCTCCCTCCTGCTCTCCCTGGAACTCTGTTTCTTTAGCTGGTGACACCTGCCTGGAGCTGTATCCATTAAAAATTCTTAATATAATACACAGCTGCCCATCCACTGCGTGCATGG
>NW_010423927.1:0-379 GCF_000710305.1 Buceros rhinoceros silvestris | reverse complement strand
CACTGCGTGCATGGCAGCAGGAGGGCACATGCTTTACCCGCACTTGCTGCTTTCTCCAAGAGCAGGGGCAGCCACCCCCGGCATTGAAATGTGGCTGGCTCCGGGGTGGTGTGTGGCAAATGGTTGACAATTCCTTCTAAAAACCACTTCAGCACAGAATTTTTTTAAAAAAGCATCTAGCTGAGATTGGAGGGGGAGTGAGGGAGCTGAGTGCAGCCGCCCACGTTAGATCCTGGCCAGGGTACGCACCCCCTCGGTACCGGCTGTCCTGCGGTCGATGCCTTTTCGTCCGCCAGGGCTTATCCAGCCCCGGCTTTGAAGCGCAGTTGCTCCCAAACAGCACCTTGCCAACCTGTCCCAAGCATCAGTGCTGGCCCCC
>NW_010423926.1:0-956 GCF_000710305.1 Buceros rhinoceros silvestris | reverse complement strand
TTCTATGATTCTATGAATTAAATAGGCTCCAAATCCAATGGATTCAACATTGTACTGTAAGACGGTGTTGGTCCACCTACCCTGAAATTATTGCGATCTTAATGTTGTTATGTTACTTGCGGTCAGTAAGAACTTGGAGCAACAATTGTCATTTGAGGTTAATGATAATGTCAGTTCAACTTTGAAACTCTCTGATTGTTGAATATACCACCCATTTACCCACCAGTTCTGAAAGGAAATACTCTATAGGAGGAATACCCCTTCCCAGGGATGTGGTTTGGATGAGGCGCGAAAGGTTCTACCACCCCAACACATGAAGCAGGGTGGTATAGAACTTATATAAAGAGGATAAAAAGGAATGAAACCCCACTGATAAAAAAACAACCAAGTTTCACACATTCGCACGCTGGTTCATTGCTTGGCAAGGAGTAAGCGAGATGGAAAAAGCAATCGTAAATATATCAGCTGTGATTGAAGAAATGGAAAATAGGATGGCGGATGCAATACAAGCCGTCCAAATAGAGGTTACAAGCTTGTCAAAAAGTAGTATTGCAAAACAGACTGGCTTTAGACCTCCTCTTAGCCTCTTCAAGAGGAGTTTGTGCAGTGATAAATAGTAATTGTTGTAGTTACATAGACCAAAGTAATCGTGTAAATACAGACTTAGAAGAAATTTAGAACAAATTAACCTCTTGGCTCCCAAATTTTGCATGACTAAAACACTTGTTTGTAACTGTTCTGGGATTGGGAATTCTTGTACTTGTGACCTGTTCAAGGTTCCTTTTGGTGTTGCAAAAGATCCATTGAGAATTATGACAACTGGAAGAGAAACCACAGTTGCAATAGAAATTGCAAAGGGTTTAGAAAAGGGGGGATTGATCGCAGGATCAATCACAAATAATGAGAAGACAGGGGCAAGGTAAGTCATAAAGGATGGCCTTGTCCTTGGGAAGCAG
>NW_010423925.1:0-578 GCF_000710305.1 Buceros rhinoceros silvestris | reverse complement strand
CCCCTTTTTCAACCTGCAACAGGGAGCAAAATGAAGCCACCATAATACAAGAGGAAATGTTTAGCAAACTCCTGTACCACCTAGGCACACACAAGTCTATCAGGCTGGTTAGGATCCATCCGAGGGAACTGAGGGCACTGGAAGAAGTGCTCACCAAGCCACTTCCCATTATTTATCAGTAGTCCTGGCTAACCAGGTAAGTCCCAGTTGGTCAGAGGTTAGCAAATGTGGAGCTCATCTATAAGTAGGGCTGGAAGGAGGACCCAGGAAACTACAGGCCTGAGAGTCTGACATCAATGCTTGTGAAGGCTACAGAACAGATCATCTTGAGTGCCATCATGCAGGACATAGAGAAACAGCAGGTGATCAGGCCCAGTCAGCATGGTTTTATGAAAAGCCCTGCTTGACTAGCTTGATCTTCTTCTATGACAAGGTGGCCACTTAGTGGATGAGGAAAAGGCTGTGGATGTTGTCTACATAGACTCTAAGCTTTTGACAACATTTCCCTGCATTTTCCTGGAGAAACTTGCTCATCCTGGCTTGGGCAAGTGTACTCTTTGCTGGATAAAAAATTGGCT
>NW_010423924.1:0-674 GCF_000710305.1 Buceros rhinoceros silvestris | reverse complement strand
AAAACGGGAAGTTTTGGCTAACCCAGGACATATGCATTTTTCTATCTGGAATTATGGTGCAAATCGTGTGGCAATTTTGATCCAACTCAGGCTACACACTACAAAAGCCACCCAGCTGAGGGAAGGACTGGGAAAGACACCAGAAAGGTGAGACCACGGTGGGGCTGGTAAAATGCAGGCGGCATTTAACTAACTGGAATTACACTGGTGCTGCAATCGTATTTAACGCTGCTACAAAAGGTGGCTGCAACGAAAAACCACATTAAACCACCTAACTATTTAGAGAGGTGTTTAAATCATTATTTCAGATTTTAAAACTGTAACAAAGTGAGTAAAAAATTTGCCAAATATCACCATGCAGGCGAGCAGCAGAGCAGTCATGGAGACTCCAGCAGAAGGGGGGGCAAGGTGGTGAGAAGGGCAAGGTCCCCCAGAAGAGAGGTACAGCCCCTGCTGAAACCACAGCCACCATGGAAGGAATCAATCATAGAACCACCTGGTTGGAAGAGACCTTTAAGATCATCAAGCCCAACTCTTCACCTGCACTGCCAGGGTGCCTAAACCATGTCCCTCAGTGCCACATCGACACGTCTGTTAAACACCTCTAGAGACGGGGGACTCCCTGGGCAGCCTGTTCCGGCATTTCACAACCCTCTCTGTAAAGAAGTGCTTCC
>NW_010423923.1:4008-14382 GCF_000710305.1 Buceros rhinoceros silvestris | reverse complement strand
TCCTCCATGTTGAACCCAGGACACTCACTTATTTAACTTTTAACTGGTTTAAATTTAATTAACACCCAACTCCGTGTATTCTCCAAGTGATAAGTTTAGCTATGCCACCTTCAGAACTAGGATTTGAGCCTCAGTCCTCCATATCCCAAGAGAACTGGCTGACTAGGAAGGACTATCTTCTCTTTTACCCATTTGACCTGTTCTACTTTTTACAGATAATTACTTATTGCACTAGGGGCAGGGTAGAAGGTAGGGAGAAAAGGGAGGAAGTAAGTATCTTACTAGTTAAGACATCAGTTAGGGGGTAAAAAGATTGGGGGGAGTGTTACAATAAATATACATAAGAAGAAAAACTGCGTAGCTGAGACTGACAGTTACCCAGTTTAGGCTGTTAAGTGCTTTAGGGGACTGACCTCCAATGTGATTTCAGGGCCCTGATCTGAATCATACAGACCTGATCACACAGGTTTGCCTGACCTCTGAAAAAGTTTCCTCACATGGGGCACTTCCCTAGATTAAGCTTCAGCAGACATTAGGAAGTAGATCCTGGGTTACCTTGCTTGTATTACCACTGCAGGTGATGATAAGTATTTTACCATGTTGGCTATTACCCTTAGGAAATTTCTATAGTAAGGACAGTTAGTAAATTCTGACCCTGCAACCAATAACAATGTCTCTCCTCTCTCTTTTTTTTTTCCCCATTGATTAAGGCATAACACCTGAAAAGGGTATATAATTTATTATATTTTAGAATCAAAGGACCTTTCTCACCTGTCTCCAGTCAAATAAAATATTAATTGAAGGAGCTTTCTAGTAAAACAGTAGAAATATAGCTTTCAAACCTGCAGAGGCAGGTGGCTATCTTTGGTGTTCAAAGATTTCTTAGGAATGTTGACTTTCCCCACTCTTTGCATTCATGATTCAGGAATCCATAAGATTTCAACTTTCACTGGCCTCTCTCTTTCTAGGCAGCACAATATGCATTGACAGACTCTGACCTGGATTTGTAATATTTTTGCAGCTGAACAATTCACCACGTTGTTAATGTTGGGGATGCTCATCACACACTAATAAAAGAAGTAAAAGACTAACAGAGTGCTTTGCTCAAACACTCATGCTGTATTTTCTTGTTGTAGGTGGAGTCACATCAGAACATCCCTCTCTGGATACCACTCAGAGATTGTCCAGGCACCATCCCGTACTACCTGATTTCTGAAGAACCCTCTTTTGAAAATTAGACCTGATGGTTTTGTGGGAAGCTTGGCACCTCACACTGGCTTAGAGGTTCACCTAGACTGCAGTTAGGCCTAATTAGCTTAGAGGATCTTAGCATAGATGCTTCATAGAGCTGTGCTGCAAATATTTGTATTCTCACATAATTTATTTGAGTTTATGTGAAAATTATAGCACTTTGGCTACAGTACTGTAGGGCTTTAAAGACTGATGTTGAGAAATGATAGCAGCAGGCTACTAGCAATTCTGTTTCACAAGTTAGAACCAGCTGGCTGTGGACACAGGTTTGGAAACTGCTTACTGCAGAGATCCCAGTCTTCTTATTTGCTAGTGTATTTATTAAAAGTTTGGATGGAAATAAAATACTGCCAATCTTCTCAATATCAAGGTAATATCTACACTACATTAGGGTGACAATAATGCCAAGCTTTTCTAGCAATAAGATGAGAAAGAAATATATTCATGGCAGTATGCCCAAGTGCAAAAATATAGGTGCAATCTCCATTTTGTATTTGCATAATAATAGGCACCAGTAACATAGGTGAAGTGTAAAGGAGACAATTTGTTAAACGCTTACTTTTGATAGATTACAGGATCCTTGAGATGTGTTGGTGATATGGTTCAGATGAGAGAAGGCAGGACTGCAGTAGACTTGAAGGGAATAAAAAATATAATGACTAATGAGCACGCATGATTTTAACTCTACTAGCATTTTCAATCATACATACTGAGAGTAATAACAAAAAGTTATTCTTGTGTGGCATTCACATGTACGTCCGAACTGTTTTGAAAAGGTGTTCGGTATTGTTATTTCTGGTTTACAGTAAAGGACAACTACAAGGGGTCTCACTACAAACCCGGGGTTCCAGAACAGATTTCCCATACCCCAGGCTGTGGCAGGAAAGACAGGCTCAGTAGAGAAGGATCAGTTTAAGGACTATTTACACAAATTGGTCATGCGTAAGTCCATGGGACTGGATGGGATGCACTCACCAGTACTGATGGAGCTGGGCCATGCTATTGCTAGGCACCTCTGGATTTCATAGATTCCATTGATTGCCTAGCATAACTTTTCCTTCTTTGAATGCTATGGGTGTTACTTCAGCTGAGCTGTAAAACCTGTTACATTTCCACATGTCATATGTTGTTTTGAAAAGAAATAAAGCTAAAAAGCACAAATGTATTAGGCAGCTCACATAAAAATAATCTGGAAGAAGTTAAACTGTTAGTTGTATTATCAGCAGGTTTTTTTGAGACGAAAGTCCTTGGGACTAATTCTACATTTAACTACAACAGCTGCATCATTTTATGTGGTGGAGTAACTCTCAGTTTACAGCAGAACACAAAGAGAATTGTACCCTTTAGATTTCCTTAGCAAATTTTTGAAGAAAAGAAGAAATTGATGTAGGCGTTTGTGAAAGATATTCTGTATGCTAATAAAAGCTTTCTTCAAAAGTTCCCGGTTGTCTGTCTCTCCTTCTTTTCCATTATTTTATTTGTTTATCCAGGTAACTTAACAATAATCCTAAAATTGGAAATGACTAGCAGAGGTATGGCACCCTCCTAAACAACGAAAAAACATAAGGAGAAGGAGAGGCCAGGGACCATCCTAAGACAGTGGTTCTGCTTTTTCCTTCCTTCACTTAAGACCTGTGGAAGAAGTCTGCTGAAATGCATTAAACGGTGCACAAACTGCAGATGATGTACTAAGCTGTTGCTATTATTGGAACCAAATCTTCATACTGGTGTTTCAAGTAGCAGAGCTTGCCTGTAGAACACAGCATCAGTGAGGGCTGGGAAAATTCAGCTGTGTGCCATTTAACACAATCTGAGCCTGACATGCCTTTCGCCATGTTTTGAATGGAAAACTGTAAGGAAGTATGTAGATTACAGAAGGAAATAGTGACTCGTTTTCCCTCTTCTTGATTAATTTAATCATGCTGTCAGAAACTGACTTGTTTGTGTAAAACACATTATTTTTCAGTGAAAATAATCCTTTTCATAAAACAGAGAACTAATTATACATTGTTCTTCTGAAAGCTGACTTCTCCTATAGAGTGAGTTCATGAATCAACAGCTTGTAGCCATTGTTTCTAAATATGCACTATTTATAGAGAAAAACTTACATGACATTGCAGAGGCAATAAACCAATAAAGGGAATTTGCCAGAGCCAAAATGTCTATTCTAGATAGGATGATACTAAGCATCCCACATTTACATTTAGTATCTTTGGACACAAGGATATCAGTGATGTCAGACTGTGTGAGACAAGAATTTCAGACAGAAGTTGCATAAATCTGAAGCACTATGGGAAGAAAAAGGACAGGGAATAAGAGCAATCCACCAGGACAAGACAACCTACCAGGAACAGTTAGAGGGCTGTAGCTGCCTTCATTTCTGTCACCTGCGGTCTTCATGCATTACATGTTTCATGACTGGCAGCAGTCCAAGCAACCTCACCTTATGAGCACAACTGCATTTATCACCTACGATACCTAGATAGCTGGCACACTATTTACAGAGTATTCACATGGGAGAGTATATACATAGGAATTTAAGCACAGGAACAAGCACAAGGAAAACAGAATCTTGCCTTGAGTGTGCAATTCCACTCAAATTCAACCTTTGCCTACTTACCATCACTTTGTGTCTATACGTTCTTCACCACTATTACGTCATCACCTCTTCACCTGTAGTGACCTCGTTGCGCTCTACAACTTCCTTAAGGGGGCCAGTGGAGGGGAATATGCTGATTGATCTCTGGCGACCTATGACAGAACACAAGGAAATGGGTTGAAGCTGCATCAGAGGAAGTTCAGGTTGGACATTAGGAAAAAGTTCTTTGCTGAGAGGGTCGGTTTTTGGAGCAGGCTCCCCAGGGAAGAGGTCATGGTATCAACCCTATCAGAGTTCAAGGAACATCTGGATGATGCTCTTACTCATGCAGTTTAGTTTTAG
Organism: Buceros rhinoceros silvestris; assembly: GCF_000710305.1. Classification (NCBI taxonomy): domain Eukaryota; kingdom Metazoa; phylum Chordata; class Aves; order Bucerotiformes; family Bucerotidae; genus Buceros; species Buceros rhinoceros. The sequence continues at coordinate 10,190 of NW_010423923.1, read as the reverse complement.
GTATTCTGCAAGAAGCAGGGAGTTGGACTCAATGATTGTCATGGGTCTCTCCCAGGTTGAGATATTCTATGATTCTTATCTTTTAATGCTGTTTTAAATGGTAGCTCAATACTTCTGAGTTTATCAGCCTGAATGGAGAGCAAAGCCAACTCGAATCCAAATAAAAATGGATTTAGTAAAGGGTGGAGTTTTCTGTTCTTTTCTACAACCCATACTGGCTGTAACTTGAGACCTAATTCCTTTTCCTGCTCTCTCAATACATTTGATTAGATAGAATTTTTTTCAAGACTTTCTTAGCTCTCTTGTCTACTGAGATAACCATGTTATGAAAAAGATTTCAACAACCCTAGTCTGTAGATAATTAATGATTTAATCAAGAATACCAGTTTTCTTGATATAGGTGCATTGATATGACCCTTAATTGTCAGTTATTCACTAACAATTAGGAAAAGATATATAGGTAGGTGTAAAAATTACTAGAATCTTCTAAAGTGCGTTTCTCTTCAGAGCCTCTCAGGCTACAGAAAAAGATCTATTCCAATAGCTGGAAAAAAGTTCCTAGAAAGCGGTACTGTACACGGACAGTCAGATGCTGAAATCTGCTGTAATAAAAAGTGAATATATTGGAGGGTGCTGGCAGCCTGTGGTGGTATCGTGTATTTTACACACTGTAATGAAACAAAATTATTGTACCACTGTTGGGAGTCCACCCAACTGAGCAACTATAGATGGAACAGGAGATAGGACAAGGAGACTGCCAAACTGTTAACTTCAGGGGAGTTTTCTGAACTGTTGTACGGTACAGAAGGACACAGAGATCAAATTCCCTCGCTTCTGAAAATACCATCAAATCTTAACAAGAGAGAAGGCAAATGTGAGATGTTTCCATATCTCCTGCCCTGCGAAAGAGCTGAGGTAACATGCTCTCTCAACACTCCCAATGGCACTTTGTGGCCATTTTTCACTGTTCTAGCATCAGTCGTGGTTTATAGCTACAACTGAACACAGTAGGTGGGATTCAGTCTACAGCCATTTGAGATGCTGTACTCTTTTCAATATACCTGTGTGGGCCTGTCAGAAATGACACTGGACCTGTTGCAGCAGATCACTATCCTTCAGAAGATGTGGATGGAAGACAGGTGAGATACCTAGGCCACCACGAATGACACAGTACACGTGTATGCCTGAACAACTGAATCATACCCAGAAAGCTTAGACAGGAATATTGCAGGAGTTCACATAACCTCAAAGTGCACTGACTCACTTCTTTTCAGTCCTGTTTTGAGGGTATATCTGCTTTAATAGCCTCACTGCAACATGTTTTAATGATGCATGAAGTGAAAAATCCAAATCACTAGAGGCAGATTTTTTTGCAATCATTATGGGGTTTTATGCAATTAGTTTTCCTGCTTGGAACAACCAACCACCAGCACCCACACCCACCTCCCCTCCTTGTAATGCCCAGACTAAAAAGAAATATTTTCAAGTGTTGATGAAATATTTATCTTTGATTTTGCCCCCTGCATCCTTGCAGGGTCTTGACTGCCTTTATCTGGAAATCGTCTATTTTCTGTAGCTGGAATAAAGCATATAAGCACATTTACCCACACAGTTTCCCTTACGACAGATTTTAGATGCAGTTAAGTGCTACTTATCATGTAAAGAATAGCAGTAGAAATAATCACAGTTCTGAAATCTAAAGACTGGAGGATTTTTCTTTTTCTTTTTTTTTTCAGTTTCTTTAGTTCGTGTAAACAGTGTAAACTGGTAAAATCAGGAGTTAGTTGGGTAGGCTGGGCAACTACCTCAGGCAACATACTAAAATAAATGGACCACTGGAGTACAGAGATGGATTGGATGACCTTTCACAGTTCCTTCCAGCACTATTTTCTTTCTTTCAAATAAATGGCATAATCCAATGTGGCAAGTTCACATGAGTAAAGTAGTATCTTTGCTTTGCAATGATTGCAAGTACTTGCAATTTTTAGAGGAAAGATGAACAGCACTGTTAATAACTACTGATTATTATTTAGAATCTGGAAACACATTTGGGCTAAAATGCTGACTTAAAGACATCAAGCTTTCCCCTCCAGTTCTTCTCTCATGTTCACTTGTCATGCACTTAGACATTGGGATTTGTCAAATAATTATTCAAAGTTATTTTTAAAAAATGCAGGCTGATAGTTTTTGAATATTTCTGGCCTGCTTCACATCCAAATATAATTTTGCTTTTCGTTCTTTACATAGTTAGTGTGCCATCTTTCTTTGTCTCTTCTGGTTGGGAATGTGAGTTAGTCTCTTTAACAAGAACAGGTCGTCTAGCTTGAGGACTAATGCTTCTCATCTTCAACAACAGCTAAAAGAAAGAATGCTAAAAGAATGCTAAAAGCCTCATCAGGCTAATTAGTAAGAATGCCCCTGAGCCAGCCACAAGGTCTCAGTTCAGATCTGTCATGAGTTCACAGAACTGCTATGTCTGATCTTTATAGTTGCTTCCTCTAAAGAAATGTCTGGTCATTCAATGGAGATCACAGATGCAGCAATCAATCGCTTGACAATATCAGTTTTGTCAGGATTTTTCCCCAGATAGATAATTTCAATGAGCTGAGTTCACCACGGTTTTCATTAAAGAAAATTGCTCATCTACAGCTGATTATATGGCAGTGTGTCAAGGGTTAGGGCCGGCCACTAGGCAAATGACAGCTGTTGTCTATTAACTCCTCTACCTTCCCAAAAGGGAAGAGAAAGGGAATAAGGGAGAGAGACTTATGGATTAGAAAAGAAAAATAAAACTGCTTTAATGAGAATAATAACAATAAAATGAATTATATACAAATACATAAAATACCAATACCAAGCCCAAGCCTCCCGAGGGAAATCATATCATCATCACCCTGATGCTGTGGCAGACACTGGGAAAGTCCCAGACTGAACTCAATGGCAGACAGGAACTGGATGCAGGAGCTGCATTCCAGAACTGGACTCAGGAATGCACAGGTTGGGATCGAAGGCAGAATGGACAGAGACTTCTTGGATGCCGGCCATTGAAGAGAAGAGCTTGACCTTTGTGATCTCTCAGCTTTACACCTAGTATGACGTCTATGGGACGGAACACCTTGTTGGTCAGTGTAGGGTCACCTGTCCTGTCCGCTCCTCCCCACAGGTGCAGCCTCTACCTTACTGCACCCCCACCATGGCACAGGATTGAGCAGTGACCTTGGTCTGCACAGGAGCAAGTCTAAGCCAGAGCCTTTCTGCACACCAGTCCCTGGCAGTGACTGTAAACATCAAGTGCTGTCACTGCTAGAAGCAGACACTGTTCGCAGAAATATGCCGTTAACTTCAGGCAGTGCAGTTAGTTAGAAGAGACTGAAGTGAAAAGTAAAAATCACTGAACAGAATGAGTTTTGTTCTAACATAAACCAGGACACGGTGTAATAAATACTGACCAAGGAAGAAAATAAGATGATTCTGAGCCAAAATAAAATTATTTACTTAACAAATTGAACAGGAATGAAATGAAGATAAGACAATAATCTCCTGTCATGTATCTGGTTTTGTCCTTTAGAGGAAAATAAGTGAAGCCATAGTGGTTGATCTATTTCTTTTATTGGTTTAAGAAAGGCCTCAAAATTTAAATGCCATTTTTGCCCTTGTATTATAGTTTACTAATTTTTCTAAAGTTTGAACAAACATTTCTTTTATTTACTTTAGATTTGCTGTTATTATTCCTGAAGTACAATTATTCCAAATTTAGATTGGCGTAATTAACCAATGAATAAGGCTCATAGATCCATGTAGCCTTTCATTATCAACATTCAATAGAAGCAGTGAAAGATTTGAAGACAGAACAAACAATCCATATTTATTAGTGTCAGCCTACTTCCCTGGGTCACTACTGAGCTTGATTCACCACTACCTGTCAGTATAAATGTGGGAGTCAGGGAATGTGAATGAACGGAACTCTTTGCAATAAGCAGCTCTAGATTTTGCTGTCATGAGCTGTGTGTGTGAATCATGGAATCAAGAACGGTTTGAGTTGAAAGGGACTTTAGATCTCTTCTAGTTCCAACCCCCCTCCCAAATCCATCCAGTAGACCAGGTTGATCAACCCGACCTTGAGCTCTTCCAAGGAGGTGGCATCTACAAATCTGGACAACCCATTCCAGTATCTCTCCACCCTCAGTAAAGTATTTTTTTCTAATGTCTCATCTAAATCTACCCTCTTTCAGTTTAAAACTTTTACCCCTCATCCTATCACTACACTCTCTGATGAAGAATCCCTACCCATCTTTCCTGTAGGATCCCTTTAAGTACAGGAAGGCTGCTGTAAGGTCTCTCCGGAGCCTTCTCTTGCTCAGGCTGAACAACCCCAACTCTCTCAGCCTGACCTCACAGGGGAGATGCTCCAGCCCCTTGATTAAGTTTGTAGCCCTCCTCTGGACCTACTGAAGCAGGTCCATGTCTTCCTTGTGCCAGGTTGAATGACCCCAACTCTCTCAGCCTGAACTCACAGAGGAGGTGCTCCAGCCCTTTGATCATCTTTGTGGCACTCCTCTGGACTGACTCGAACAAGCCCATGTCTTACGTTGGGGGCGCCAGAGCTGAACACAGTACTGCAGGTGGGTTCCCTCAAGAGCAGAGTAGGGGGAAGAACCTCTCTTGACCTGCTGGCCATGTTTCTTTTTATGCAGCCCAGGATGCAATCGGCTTTCTGGGCTGCAAACATACATTGTTGGCTCATATTCAGTTTTTCATCCAGCAGCATCACCAAGTCCTTCTCCACAGGGCTGCTTTCAATCCATTCTCTACTGAACCTGTATTTGTATTTTGCAATTGGCCTTGTTGATCTTGATAAGGTTTGCATGGGCCCAAATCTCTGTCCTGGCAAGGTCCCTCTGAATGGCATCCCTTCTCTCTAGTATGTTAATGGCACTACACTGCTTGGTGCAAAATTACTGAGGGTGCACTCAATCCCACTGTCCATGTTGTCAAGAAAGACGTTGAACAGCACCGGCCGCAATACTGAACCCTGAGGAATGCAACTCATCGCTGGTCTCCACTTGGATACTGAGCAGCTAACTGCAACTTTTTGAGTGAGACCGTTCAACCAATTCCTTATCCACCAAGTAGTCCATCTGTCAAATCCACGCGTCTCCGATTTAAAGACAAGGATGTCGTGTGAGACAGTGTCAAATGCTTTGTTCAAGTCCAGCTAGATGATGTCAGTTGCTTTTCCCTTATCCACCAATGCTGTAACACTGTCATAGAAGGTCACCAAATACGTCAGGCACAATTTGCCCTTAATGAAACAATGCTGGCTGTCACCTCCTTGCTTTCCACGTAGACCTAGCATAGTTTCCAGGAGGATCTGCTCCAAGAACTTGCCTGGTGGAGAGACTGAGACTGACTGGCCTGTAGACACAGAGGTAAGACTGATTGTCCTGTAGAGACTGACCGGCCTGATATATAAGGGTTTTTTTTTTCCCTAATTACAAAGTTTTGTACAGAAGTGAGACACTGGTATTTCTGAGTAGTCCAAGCTTCCTTTTTGAAAACTGCAGTCTTATTCTATCATTGATTAACAACGTTCCACTAAGCAAAATCCTGTGAGATTTGCATTACTCAGTGTTACACTAGCCTCAGGATCAGCACTAAGGCAAGTCTTCTGTTCTGGAACCTCCATCCCTCAAGTCCCCAAATCCATATTTTCATATATCATGCTTTTGTAGCTGTGCCCAGTGTGCTTTATGATTCCCTAGTTGCACACTGTGGGACAGGACAGTTGCTTTAACTGTAAACGAACGACTTAACCATTGTTGCCCGCCTACACTCACCAGGCTGAAACTTTTTCTTCTTCCCTTCTCTATTCCACAAACTATCTATCACACAGTCCCTCTGTCAGGCCCCAGTCCAGCCCTTTCTGAAATCTACTAGTATATTTACATTTTAGTAGGAGCTTTGTCCTTGAACCAAACAGTGTATCATCACACATCAGGTGCATAGCTTCCACTTGCTCCTCGCTACCTGGCTGTTCCTTCTATCAGCAGAAATCCCGATGTTCACACATGAGCTCCAAGAAATGGAAATCTCAGAGAGAAAGTATTCCCTGCACACCTCCCTGCCTATCCCTGCACAAGCAGAAGACTTGAATTGCACCTGTGGACAATGCCAGGCATTCC
>NW_010423923.1:0-3929 GCF_000710305.1 Buceros rhinoceros silvestris | reverse complement strand
TTCCTGTCCCGCTCTCAGAAATGTCTTTTTGGTTTGTTGTTTTTTGGTTTTTTTTGTTGTTGTTGTTCAGTAAAGTTGCTGTAGGCAGACAAAGTACTATGGAAAGTGATTTTGTCAGTGTCAACATCAAGATGTTTTGGACCCATATGTGGAGATCTTTCTGTAGTGCATTAAGATGAAATACTGCAGTGGGGGGACTTCACAGTAGATTTATTTCACCATTAGTTGACAATTCCAAATGCAGAGTCACCTGAAGGGGAAAACGAGAGTGACAGTTACAGGACTGCTCCTGCCTTTGGCTTGTTGGAAAGCAGATCCTTTAAAATGCTGCTCTACGCTGAAAAGTACCACTGCAAATAACAGCGCTGATATGGGCTCTGTTGTCTTTCAGGGATTCCCATTACAGTCACAGAGGACTTGCAAGTGAAAAGACGTTTCAAGCAACGCCTTATTTCAGAAGTGAAACTCAAATTGCACAGAGACAAGCATACATCATTTATGAATACTAATAAAATACCTGTGTTTGTAAAAAAATGAACAATTGTTTGGTGATTTGCAAGAAAAAAGATTCCAGTTCACTTTCTTAAGAAGCTGTCAACTCTGAAGCATTTATACGAGGCAGAATGTAATGTGGCCATTACCACAGTCTTATAAGGTACAGTTTAATGGCTTGTGTTTTCAAATAAAACTAAATCTTCAAACAAAATATACTTTAACATATGACTAATTATAGAAATGCGGTTTTAAAAGATGAAAATAAGAGGCAACAGGGTTTTAGCACAGCTGCACTGTTTTTTTGATTATTTAACAATCTAAAACTGTGAGCAGCTCCCTACAGACATACATTTTGTGACTGATTAACTTTGGTTATGCATCTATAATTATATTCTAGGTCTACTGCAGAAGAGAATACAATCTCTTTTACCTGGTCAACAGGTTAAAAGCTGAGATATGAAAAGAATATTTTAGGTCAGGACCTAAATTGTACTGTTCCTGATATTTTCAGCATGCTACTCTGCCAGTAGTGATTCAATACTATAAATCTTGTGTCCAGATATGTTAAAAGGGTGACTGTTTTTCCGTCAAGCTTCTAAATGTGTTGCTTTGTATTTTTCATTTTTCATCCCTAATCATCAGGTTGTGCCAAAAGTCCTGGCCTAGCAGACAAGTTAGACAAACCATCCTTTCTAATTAGTCATTTAATCCCAATCAAGAGACCTAATTTTACATCAGAATTACATGTTAGTGGTATGTATTTTTAAGTATTTCTTTTCTTGGTCAACCTTAGTTTGTTGAACATAAATATTTGCAGAGTATTCAGCAGATCATTATTCTCTAAAGGAAAAATTGCACAAAGATGCAGATATCTGACTTATATTTTCCAAATGTGTGTGTAGCTAAGTACAGAATGAAGATTCATTTTTCAATAAGTCTGGGCTTCGGAAGTTACTTTTCATACACTTACATCAACCTGCAGTATTTGTTACATTTCTACAATGCAGTGTAAATAAAATGTTGTTCACGGTAAAAAAAAAAGCTCTCCTCAAGCACAAAGACAAATCTATGAAATAAAATTAATCCACAATCCCCTGCATTATCTGAGCATGGCAGTAACCTGCTCCTTGTACAGAAGTGAATCCAGTGCTTAGGATACATTAAGGAGTTTGCTGATAATATTCAGGAAGCGTGCATGGGAATTAATGAAACCAGCTCTCCCCTTCACCGTCTAGTAGATCACTAATCCCAAATTAACACTTAGGACACTATTTAAACTGAGCAAACACTATTGCAACAATGTACATCAACTACCTTCCCCACTTTATGGAGAAGATACTCACAAACACTCCTAATGCCAGTTACAGCTTCATCCTCTCCAGATATATAATATTTATCATTTTCATTTGAGTTCTGAAGGTGTTTTGCTTTAAGTCAACATTTTAATACACTACTTTAGTGCTCCAAGAGAAACCAGAAAGTAGGATTTCACGTTAGACCTTTTGACCGGGTATTATTTTTTAATATTGTTTGGTTTTGGAGGCCAGCATTTCAAAAATCAATATCCATTTTCTTGATATATGCAGCTGAAAGAAGACAAATAGCAAACAAGAAAGGAAAACAAAAGGTAATAACTAGAGTCGGTCCCACATAGCTTGAACTACTGTGTTAATTTCCTGAGGAACTAGTCTGTTAATTGCTATTTTTCTTACCTCATAGATTATCCCAGTCAACTCTAATTCCAGATAAACATACCCCAATTTATTAGACTTACTGATTTTCCCAAATAGAGCAGACCTTGATTTTACAAGGATTCCTGTTTGCTGACACTCTTCTAAGCACTGCGATCTACCAGTACCACACGAGCTTAGTGGGATCTGAGAGCAACTAGTACTGTGTCAGACGATACGGCTTTTCAGCCTCCTCTTGCCTCCAAACCCATGTCTTTGGAAGGGAAAAAAAATAAAAAAAAAGAAAGGCAAAGAATTCCAGTGTGACTGTAATAAGTGTTAAGGTGCAATTTCACAGACACTCCACTCTTACAGAACAGAAAGTACATGGTAAGAAAACTTTATCTTATTTATTCTTGACAAGAATGAAGTTTATTAGAGAATATGAACCATTATTCCTCTCCTGTTTTTACTAAATGAAGACACACAGTTTTCATTTGTTCTTTCTCTTCTAAGGGATGGTTCTGCATACTTTCAGTCCTTTGGATGAAGGATCAGACTTTTTGATTACAATTTCTCTATTAAGGTCATGTAAAACAAAGAAGTGTTGTTTTCTGCTTTCTCCAGACCACTGGAGAGAAAGAAATGTTCAGAAAATGAATGAGTAGGTTTTTCTTTGCTTTTATATAGAAAATATATGCCTTAGGTCCTGTACATTTGGCTACTAAGATAGCTAAACATATACTCATTCAATGCTTTTCTTCATAAAACAATTGTACTTATAAAACTCTGTGTGGAAAAGAACTTTGTCCTTATATCCAGCTTGACTTTTGTTTATGTTGCTTCATTAGGTTAGTAGTCCTTGACACTCGGAGACTTTTTCAATCACTTTATGATATTGGCTTCCTTTGGCGGCTGTTTGAATATCTGATCATATTACTTTCAATGGGAGCTAAAGAAATCTTGATGCATGCTTTAGGTTTTGGAACCATTGTAGCCAAATTTTGACGAACATTTTCTGTCAACAAAAATCTGATTTAAAAAAAAAATCAGAGAAGTATATCTTAATTTTCTGTGTAAATTTATATATACAAGCAGTAAGATATGCCTACAAAGGAAATTAGCACTATTATTTGATATTGCCAGAAAAGATCTGATTTTCCATTTATTTATTCACAAATAAATCAGCATTAATGCTACTATTGTCACCAAAATCAGCTGATGCCATGGACTTGCACTGGTGCGTAGGTAAAAAAGTAATGAGGAAGGACTGGGCAGTCCATCGTTCTCTGAATACCAACTGTCCTGGCATTTCCATCCAGTAGAACAACGCACATTTCTGTATATGTAGACCTACGATCTTGTCTGGTAATGCCATTCTTAGATTATTTTTATCTAATCTCTCCCAAGATATTTGCATGTGTCAAAGTGTAATTACACTTTTATATACAGTACAAATAAACTACAACCATTACTTGGACAATTAACATTTCTAGTAATTATGGCGATGTCTGCTGTATTCTCCAAATCCATATGAAATGTGTTTGTGACAGAGATTGCCCCTTTTGTCTATTCCAGACTTTGCATAGCCCTCCTATGTGTATAATATATCGATTAAAAGATTCTGACATTTCAATTTGTACTATAGCATCTGTCTCCTGTTCCCTAAATGACAGCCAATAAACGTGACCAGTGCACTCCAGGCTTCAATTTTTCTGATGGATCATTAGACGTTCCTGTCGTGGTTTGAGAAGGGGGGCATTT
>NW_010423922.1:37644-40571 GCF_000710305.1 Buceros rhinoceros silvestris | reverse complement strand
CTGGCTGTGGACATCAGCTGTGGACATTGTTGGAGAAACATTCATCTGAACCAAGTGGACAAAACAACCTGGTTTTACATAGGGTGAATATCCAACCAACACTTTTCAATGCATAGAGCTTGTGCCTCAATGAAGGGAGGTGTAGAATACACCCAGAATTGCTCTGTGGCCTGAGTATCACTTTACAGAAACAGATCAGGTCCTGTTGATCCTCAGATCTTCTGATAAAAGCCTGGGAGGGTTGTTAGGAGCCCACGCTCTCACTAGAGGCAAGGCTGAAATGTTGTTGTTGACTTGGCTGCATGTCGATGCTCTCTGTGCCTGCAGGTCTTCTACCTACAGCAAAAGAAGAAAACTCCAACCGTTGGCGTCGCTCACTCTGGATGGGTGTCCTGCCCAACATGTTCTCAGAAAAGCCTCCTTGAAGAAGCAGCTCGTTTGCATATGAGGGCACAACAAAGCTCACCCTACAAGGATCTTTTTCTTGGCAAGTATTTGCAAACCATACGAGTGTTTGTGGCTTTATGCAGCTGGAAATCATATATTGCTTCAAAATCATATATTGCCTCACCAGCACTGCAGCCTGTTCTGAGGGGAGGGGGAAGCATTCAACCCCCTCGTTATCCCTCCACCCCTTCCTCCCTTCCTGACACGCCTTTCATTATTTCTCTCATTTCCTTTTTCAAAAGAGAGGAGAAGTGAATCTGTAAGATATTTTATTTCTCATCCCTGTGCTCAATCCTCTTGATGTGTCAGAGTCTGTCTACTTATGCACCCTAAACCATAATGTTACACCCAGTTTTAACCGGTTTCTTTCCTCCTCTACATTTAAACATCACTTCTTCCCATGACCGTTACGTAGGGGAGTGAGCCAACTCGATTTTTACCTGACTGGGTTCACTCTGTAATAGTGAATCCAAAGCTTTACCGTAAAAATAATAATAATCACAGCTACAATAATGAAGTCATGGCATGTCGATTGAAAATACTCTGATTTCATTTGCAAGGATGCAAACACCACCATTTTCTCAGTTTTATCCAATTTTCTCAGTTCTATCCAATTTTCTCAATTTTAAAATGATCAATTCTATCAGGTTGTTGCTCTTGCCATGTTTAGTTACAACATGCAGAAATGTCATTTCTGGCAGCATTTCTGGGAGGAATTATTCATGCCTCTGTAATGATTTTTGTTTCAAATTATAAATTACCCCACTTAATTCCTTGGGGTCACAGGGCCTCGCTTAAATGCTGCGAAGGTTGTGACACGCTGAGATTTAGCGCTGTCTCCAGTGACGAGTGGCTTTTTTGTGGGCAAACATAAACACTTTAAGGAATTCCGATAAAATCTGTGAATTTTGACCGACCTTCACTTTGAGATTTGGGCTGTGGGAGATGTCAGTCACCCCCTTCAGATCACTCTGCTTTGTAATTCATACCATTCGCTCCAAGAGTTGGAGGAAGAAAGCCAAGGAAGGACTAGAAGGAGGGAGGACCATTTTTCTTCCATTTATCGCTGAGGCACTTTGTGGAGGTGACTTCCTCACCCTGATGTCCGTGTTCTCGTAACAAATAATGGAGAACAGTACCCTGCCTCTTGGCTTTTATACATTCCCCTGGACCTCTCATCATCATCATGAACAAGGAAGGAACAAAGATGTGACTTTTGGAAAACAGCAACACATGACATGTAGACCACTGTGGTTCCTAGGAGAACCAGCCTGGATCCCCTCCATACATTTCTACCTCAGCTTATGTCATCCCCAGTGTACAGTCAGGTTACCTGAGATGACAGCCATGGTTTTAAATAATTATATGCACCCAAAAATGGTTTTCTGGCAGAGAATGGCCCACATCCTTCCAGTTAAACTCTCTTACAAACACAAGGTGGGGGTAAGTATCTCAAACTACATGTTGGGAATGGTTCCTGGCTTATACTAACCTCAAATTATGCAAGACAGCCAGTCGGCCCAGGACAAAACCGTACCAAGGAACATGTTAACAATCCACAAGTATAAGCTCAGCCGTCTTCCCGTGCTAAGGGATACTCCCTGGCATTTTGAATTCAGTAGTGTAAACACAGCCCACATGGGTACATGTCTCCCATGTCACATTTGTTCCACCAGGTTACACTGCTCATACCTGAACACTCCAACACAGGTCTTTCATTCAAACCGCGTGGTTCCATCTAACATGAGGAAAAACTTCTTTGCTGTGAGGGTGGCAGAGCCCTGGCCCAGGCTGCCAGAAGTTTTGGAGTCTCCTGCTCTGGAGACATCCCACACCTGTCTGGATGCCATCCTGGGCACCCTGCTCTGGTGACCCTGCTCTAGCAGGGGGCTGGACTGAATGATCTCCAAGGTACCTTCCAAACTCCACCACTTTGTGATTCTGGGATTCTGTGAAATTACTTCCCTGCTTCCCTAGAGCTGTATGATTGATTCATCACGTCACTTCAGCCCTGACTGATCCTCTCCAGAACTTTCATCCTTCTCTGCAGCCAATGGAGTCAACTTCTCTGCTGGTGGCAGCCAGCACGGTCCCATGGATATGAGGGGAATGATGCTGAGTTAAACCTCCTGAGAGTCTGGACTGAACTGATTAAACTTCCTCCACAGACTTGGGTTAGTTTTTCTTTACTGGAAAGAAGATGTCTAAGGAATGTGATGATCTCAGTCACATTCACGCTCTTGATGTGGAAGACTACCCACATCACCTGACCTTTCCACAGCTTCACACTGTGCTTTTCAAGATCCTGTGGGCCAACGCACCATCCATGTGGCAAATATAAGCCTCCAGACACCTGATCCTGAGGTTGGAGAGAAGCCAGGGTGCTGTCAGCAGGACCAATACTGTTCAAAGGGTGGGCTCAAAGCGGTGAGGTCAGCTGGTGTGCCAGAGCCATGAGTTGGCATTTAGAGGAGCAAACG
>NW_010423922.1:10963-37613 GCF_000710305.1 Buceros rhinoceros silvestris | reverse complement strand
CAGGAACAATACTGTTCAAAGGGTGGGCTCAAAGCGGTGAGGTCAGCTGGTGTGCCAGAGCCATGAGTTGGCATTTAGAGGAGCAAACGCTTCACTCGCTACCTCTCCCCTAACGCCCCGTCTGCTCCACAGATGGGAAAACACATTCCTCCGTGCATACCGATTCGTTCTGCCCTGTCACACCAACATCAGGGCGGGCGCCTGAGGTTGCTGCTGAGGGATGAAACCCCCATCTGGTTCCCTGATAACCCCTGCTGCTAACAGTCTCTCGGGACTGGGAGCTCGATACTTAGGTCTTTATGATGTTAGAAGCCAGAAATATTTTTGTGTCTGCTTTTCATGGGATCTTGCCATAAAGGGACTGGAATGCAAATGTCTTTGGGGGCTACTGCTTCAAATGAATCCCAATGTCCCGTTCCGGGTCTTTGATCCTGAACCCCAGTTCTCCACTTCAGTGCTTTCCGAGGAATGGATGACGCTCATTTTGTAATTCCCTCATGGAGAAACAGGCTTTGTGGTGCACAGGCTGGTCTTAGGCACATTCCTGATACCCTTTGATCATCTTTGAAGGAGGAAGCCAGAGGCACAACTTTTAATCTCCTATTATTGCAATATTATCTTAGTTATCTACATCCACATTCATTCTCTAAAGACAACACCCATCAAATGAGACCAATTGCACGGTGGAATTAGTTTGATTGCATCCACAGCTAGCGCTTCTGAACACAACTAGGGCTTTTAGAGGCCCATGTTTCCCCCTGCTGAAAGAAGCTGACTCAGTCTGGAAATTGTATCCCTGTGAATCATGTGAAAAATCATCCATGCTTCCAGGGAATGATGGTCAAGAGACAGAGGCTCTGGCAAACCTTTTGGAAAGATAACCCGTGCATTTTGCAAACTTAAATGTGTTAGTGTCTGCATGTCATGCATAGGCCAGTAAAATGGATTTAAAATAATCAGTGCTTATGTGTGAAGTGATGAAAAATTCATACTTATGAAACAGAAGTCATGTTAGAGCTCACATTAAGTCACCTAGAAAGACAAGTACCCAGAGACTCTCCCTCCCCTGCTTATTGGGAACAGAAAGATATTCTTTAGGAGCCGTGATGGAGCAGAGGAAGCACACACAGATCCTTCCCAAAGATCAAGACCTGTTGATCTGTTCCATCGTGCTCTACAGATATTGCATTTTCCTATCTGCTGACAGAACATCTTCAGCCATGAGATTGATCATTCTGCTTATTTTCTTTACCCTTGGCCCAAAAGCCGCATGTTAAGGATGTTGGATTTATGAATGGCTGCTGAAACACTTCATTCTTGTGAAGGACAAGCTCCCTGTACGTCATAAACCTGAAAATCGATGATTTTTGTGGATCAGGAAAGCATCCGAAACAAAAATCTGGCTGCAGCGCAATCACTGTAGCAATATTCCCATAAGCACTGTCCTGCAACCACCAGTGTTAGGCCCCAGTGTTATGTCCTGTGCGTTTCCACAGTGTAAAAAACTTGTTGACCCACCGTCATATGTATGGACTAAACAGTAGGATTGGAGCTGGAAGGGTTTTTTTAAAACCTTACAATGACCTCTGTGGCACGGAGCATCTCCTCTTTGCCGTGCTGCAATGCGCAGTCCGTCTCCTCCTCTCCACCTCACGTGCTGCTCCAGCCAGGAGAACCATGCTGACTGCCCAGCTTTCATCTCAGAAGTGACAAGGGACTGAAATACAACTACCTGTGTTCTGTTCCTCGCTGCTTTAATCACTCATCAGTGTTTGTAAGTCTTGTAGGTACCTAATTCCTTCAAGAGCTCTGTCTGGTACAGCCGGTGCATTCAACCCGCAGTAGGGAGAGGCAGGCGGGCAGATGGAAAATCATCATGATCGTATCAGCCGTTTCCTGCACAATCCAGGTTAAAATCTAATGAGGGAAAGGGGGAGAAGGCACAAGGCCAATAATTCCGAAGGAATTAAATGGAGAACTATGATGAGAGAAGCTACATTCCACAGCTGCCAGGACCGTAGGAATTTGTTTTGAATATTTTTAGAAAAGACAGACATTGTAATAAAAATAAATGCCCCTTTCCAGACGTGGATGACCAAGCTTTGAGGAATGATGGCGGGGCGTTCAACACGTATTTGTGTTCTGCAGTTAGCAAGGCTCAGCAAGCTCGATTCGTATCACAAGGAACAACTTTCCAACCCACCTGTAATGAAAAATGGTGTTTAATACCATCTCCTAGGGTCACGCATTTGCAAGTCAGTAACCCAGATAACTCCCCGGAGAGCTGCAAGTTTAGTGCTTTGGCAGCTTTCGAAGCAAAACAAGTTGCTCCAGATTTCAAGGCTCATAAATAGAGTCCTGCCCTCCTGACTTTTTTTCTACCTGGGCCTGAACCCTGGAAAAGCAGTCTGGTTGCTGGTCGTGCTGAAGGAGTATGGGGTTGACTAGTGTGTATAGCAGCAAAGAAAAATATAGAAAGTATCCCAGTGAAGGGTTAAAATGACCCAGAATGACCAGTCTTAGTTTTTTTATATTAAACTGGATCTCTTTTCTTGCTCACAAAGGAAAAGTGGAATAACTGGCATAACTCTGCACTAATTCATCAGCCATTAATTCAGGAAGGCTGAAGGAAGAGACAGTGCAGGGTCCAACAGATAAGAAGTTGATGTATAAGGCAACTACTGGTGCCTGTCAGCATGATTTTAAAGAAGGGGAGAAAATATTTTCGGATGAGACCATATTGTGTTCTGATTGACTGATTCTGGTTGATAAAAGCCAATGGATGGATTAATCCGGATGGACAAGTGCCTTGCTGGAAGACAGAGGAAAACCCCACAATTTACGGGGTCCAATGGAAAGATGGCTGGGTGAAATGGTTTGTGTTTTATAGTGAGTTAGACAGGACAATCTTGTCTAGTTTCTCACATGAAAATCTGGAATTAGAGTGATTATATTTCTGGATGTCTCTCACCAGGTATTATATAATCACATGATTATGTAATAATCAGGCACCCACTTCAACCTGTCTGTGTTTAATGTTGTGATGTTTTAAACACGGTTAATTCAAGGCATATTTTTTCTCTTTGCCCTGTAATTCTCCACTGAAATAAATATTGAAAGCTGCCTCTGAAAGCCTTCTCCAGTGTCTATTTGTGTTGAAAATACTTCTCCTCAGGATGTTGAGGGATGTGTGTATTTAACCCCATCTGAATGTCAAATGAGTCCTTGACGATTCTGCTGGTCTAATTCGATTCACTTTGTTTATTAAATAAGATCCAGTTGGCAAATAGCCTTAGGGCCATTTAGTGATGTGAATATATAAATATGGATTTTATTTATCACCACTGGTCTCCACTGTGCTGCAGTAAAACCCTGTGGATTGGCTTTCCAGCAAAAAAGGTGAGTTTGTAGCATCACAGATCGCACCAGAATCACTGCACTGAAAGGCTTCTCTCCTAATGATGTTCCTAAGTGCTATTATTGAGATTTTATTCGGATTTGCAGCTATTTCACCAGTCTTCATTCTGCCTGACGTTTCTTACAAGCTCAGACACTGACGCTCCCTCACGGTGACAATTTCCTCTTTGCATTGGCATCATAGCCACCAGCATACTGGGTATTTTGAATACATCTTCTCATGCTCTGGGCCACAGATTTCTGTTCCATCCCTTGACCCTAGAAGCCTGACTTTCACACTAAGAATTAAAAAAAAAGGGACATCTCTCACCCCTCAACCCTCAAGGCTGCTTTTACTTTCCTGGGATAGAGCTTTTCAATGGCTGAACCTTCTCAAGCTGAGCTGAGACCTGAATCCAGGTTTCCCACTTCTCATGTGTGTGTCCTAGAGGCTCATCTCTCCTGCCAAAAGTGGCATCTCCTTCCCCACCTATTTCCCCCAGAGAAATGAGTAACGGAGTTGTCTTCTCTGATCCTTGAGACAGAAGTCAACGCTTAGGGCTTGAGAATTTTCCTTCTGCATGTTTTATGCTTGGCACGGTAATGGCTGAATTTGAGTCTGGCTTTTCAAAGCCACATAGAGACATCCATGCTATTAAATCAACCACTACCACTGGTATGTAAATGTCTATATGCTCCCCAGCACATTTTTTGGGGGCAGGTCAACCAGTGCCCTCCCAAGCAGCTCCTCAGCACAGCCTAGGGTGAGCACAGGTCAAAGAACAGTGCCTGTTGCTGGGATGGATTAGGTCACATCATTCCGGCAAGCAAAGGAGGTGCAAAGGAGGATTCATGGTGACCAGCTTGCTGCTGGGTGCCAGCCACCTTGTTTTGGAGGAGAGAGAGTTTGCCGGAATAAGTTTAAGTTGTCCTCTGCTAGTGAACCTCAAGCCAGAGACTGTGTTTAATGTATAGTGCAGACATACCTTTTACAGTCCTATGTTTAGAATATAATAATAATATGATATAATAATATGATTCTCCAAATACCAACTAATCCCAGTGGTGCCAAGGTCCCACAGGCCCCTGAGTTCTGCGTGCTGAAGGGTTCAGAAAGCACTGCAGGGTGCATAGACTAAGCACAACCTCATCTTTTAAGTGCAAACACACGTAATCTCTCACTGAGCAACATTAGCAGAAACGACAGTGATGCCAGTTTTATAGTCCAGTGCTAAACTATTCAACAAAACACATAAAATCTGTGTTCAAATCCCCCTCTTCACTTATTTGTGGCAGAAGCTGCGGTCTCCATCTCCCACAGGGTGGCCCAGTGTCTCCTAAGAGACTTTTCTCATTACCCACTATCAAACCTGTTCCTCCTAGGTACAACAATTCAGTGCTCACTAAGGCAGGGACTTAATCCCAGCCCAGCACATGAACTCTTTAGTTGCTGGAATATAAAAGCAATCGCAATTTTTTTCCTCTCTGGCCTATTTTGTGGTCATCCCTTAGAGGCGAACACGTTGTGTGTGTTTCCGGGTTTTGTTGTCGTTTTATCCAGCCGTGTAAGCTTGACTAATAAAAGAGATTCTGAAAATCTAGTGATGGGACTCAAACTGAAGGAGGTGCAGAGAAGTTTGAACTCCAGGAGCAAAGAGTCTGGCTGGTTCGAGGACACTATAATGCTTTTATGTGTTCAGTTCAGCTCAGCCAAGACAGAAAATAAATAAAATTGCTGATAGATATATCAAGGGAACCAAGAACATTCTGGAAAGAAGAAAAGTGTTCCTGAAGTGGAGAGAGAGAGAGATGCAAGACTCACTTCAGGGCTTAATTTTCCCATCCATGAAAGGGGGATTTTCCCTTTAATGCCCAGTTTTACCCACTGGACTAGCAGGAACATCATCTCCATCAGCCCCGGTCAGTGTAGGACTATGACACTGTTTTCTTTTTCCATTGTTTTCACTTCTTGTATATGAAGATCGGGCCCAGGTAAAATCTGCATCAGTTTATTCAGCTTTAGTCACAGCAGCAGAAACAGAAAGTCCCCGGTGGGGAATAAGACTCTGCTTGGTGGGACACAAAGCGTTTCAAGTTTAAAGGCTGTGGTCCCAGCTACACGGACTATCAACCTCCTCCAAATCGACGAGGGAGCCGTGTCCACGTGCTCCAACTGGCTTAGAACACTGCCACTGAAAGCGAAGCTGCTTGGCCCTGTATTTTTCTTTTCAGGGTCCAGGAAATATATTTATTCTTTGTAATAATAATGTTTAGACACAGGCAAAAAAGTGTTTATTTCAATGACCTTTTCCAACTTTCCAGTAGGAAAATTCAGACCAAAAAGCCTCAATTGCAATTACTCTTTTCGTTTGCTTCATTTGTTTTTTTAATTAAAAGCATTGATTTTTGGTGGTGTTTCCAAGAAGACTTTGTTACAAGGTTTTGTTCCCTGAAACGAATGAATAAAGGAATCGTAATCAGCCTGCTGGAACTCAAAGACTGCCAAAACGTCCCACATCTGGCACAATTAGGCTTTTATTTGTTAACCGCTTGTAATTTCCTTAAGGCCCAGATAGACACCACGGGGCAGACTGATGCCAGCCAAAACCAGCAAAATCAAATGGTGTTTAGTGAATTGCTGTTCTAGGCCAGCAAAACTGAGATTTTGATGAGAACTGTGGGGGAAAAGCATTGAGAAAACATTGTCCACCTCCGTTGGTATGTGGAATGATTCTTCTTCGTATTGACTCTGTTCATGTCAATGCACAGAAGCACAAAACAGAATCCAAAATGTTCTTGAGTCCTTCTCTCTCGGTTTTCATCTTCATCTCCATTCAGAGCTTCAGTGTAAGTAACCACCACATCACAAGCTGCCTTTAATGCACCTTCCTGTGGGTACATCACTTCCATTGGATCATAGAATCATCGTTTGGGTTGGAAGGGACCTTAAAAGCTCCTCTAGTTCCAAACCCCCTGTAGCGAGCACAGACCTCTTCAACCAGAGCAGGTTGCTCAGAGGCCTGTCCAACCCATCCTGGAATGTTTCCAGTTCTATGCCATCTGCCTGTGCTGTTCTACCAACACACAAAGGGAGTTCAGCTGGTCATTCATTGGACACACGGCCATTTCATGTGCACTACTTCCAACTCCCCTCTTCAGCCAGATTTTTCCCTAAAACCATTGGATGCTGGGAAGCACTATTATAAAACTTGTACCTGCTGTGGATCTAATGCTGCTGATGGTGTTGGAGTTGCCTCTGCCTGCACAGGCAGCACTAACGCATATGGTATCAATGAAGCGATGCCATTTTTCCCCTCTGAGGGTGCAGCACGTGGCCAGAAATGGATGGAAATTCTTCTGGATCTTGCAGAATGTAAACACTGGGGAATGCGTTAAGCTGGTTCAGAGATTAATCAAAGTAAGGAGGAGAGACACATACCCAATCTCCTGTCCCAAGCGGCAATTCTTAATTATCTTCTCCTTGGATTTACAAATCTGGAAAAAAAATCTCGGGAATATTGCAAAGGAGAAAACTACAGAGTTTGTGGAGCACTGCCAGGAATTCCTTCCCTCAGAAGCCAGTTGTGGATGTAAACCACTGGCAGAAAGCTCATTCCTAGCAATAACAGCTATGTCATGTTTCCTGGAACATAGGCAGTGTGGAGTATCATAGGAAAAGGAAAATAAACACCGGTTCACTTTCTGAATCACCAGTCATAAATTCCAACTGAGGAAAAAAAAAACCACAACACACACACATACAACTCAAATAAAGTTAATACAGTACCAGAAGAGTTTTCTGGCCCCCTCAACTGATGCATCAAGTGGAGCTAGAATCCCCCTTTTGCAAGCTGGGATAGTCCTATAGCTCTGAGCGATGCGAAGAAAACGAGGACAAACCACATCCTCCTTCGCTTTCTGAAGTGGGACATGTTGTAAAGCCAGTCATTCAATCTGTTTTCTCTGGTTTTTAAACTCACATCTTGCCATTTTAATGGGTCGTTTTTCCTTTTCTCTCTCTCTCTCTTTTTTTTTTTTTTAAGTTTCTTGCCTTGAAAGAGAGATGACAAATAACTGGGAAACTTTGCTGTTGGTTAATTTATCCTTTTTGCTTAAGTCTCCCCTCCATGGCTTTGAAACTCTCTCTCTTTTTTTTTTTTTTAAGTTTCTTGCCTTGAAAGAGAGATGACAAATAACACGAAATCCCATGATAGTGTCTCCCCTGGTGGCCAATATTTCATTTAACGCTTTTAAAAAGTATTGGGGATTGATCCTGAGCTGGTGAAAATAAAGATAGTGTAGCAGAAACGATGCTGATCTATGCCCGCAAAGCCTCTGAATGCACAAGGACCAGATTACAGCTCCGGCTGCCTGTGGCACTGGGGGTACCACCCAGATCTCCGGCCCCTGAGTCGTGCAGGTCACTGGTACCAGGGGAGTTGGGGTTTAGACTTCAATCTCACACTCTGCATTAGAAATAGTGCTGGGGCGGGTGGTGCATCAAGTCATTTTATGTGATTAAGACGCCCTGGAGATCACTGTCCTGGTGAACAAAAGCAGGTCTGCCAAGCAGGAAATTTCTCTGGACCAAAAGGGAGCAACACAAGGATCATTCTGGCTCCCCAGCTTGGCCATGGTTTCATAGAATCACAGAATCATTTTGGTTGGAAAAGTCCTTTAAGATCATCGAATTCAACCGGCACTGCCAGGTCACCTCTCACCCATGTCCTTCAGCACCACATCCACACACCTTCTAAACTCCCCCTAGGGATGGGGACTCCATCACCTCATCTTGTTTTATTCTGCCCAAGCCCGAGCAAGCCAGGCAGGGTAAACCTGGACAATTACGCGGTGATTTGGAGCTCCAAAACTCTCACCTGGCTTACACTAATAAAGGGCGAAATCTCAAAATGAGTTTAAAGAAAGTTCTACCTGGAGGGATTACTGGGAATATCGCTGTAACATGAAACCCAGCTTCTTTATCCAGTCCTTGCAAAACTGAACCCCGGGAGCCCCATTTGGAGCCCGTAGCTGACAAGATGCTGCTGCAGCACTGCAGGGAGGCTCCGTGCCACTTCTGACATCCAACGCCCTCTGAAGCCGTTCCAGCAGGCCGAAGGAGCCACCGAGGCTGATCTCTATCTCCTTTGTTGGATGGCTCTCTGGAGAGATGGCAAAAGATCAGTATCTGTGTGCTTCAGAAGGACAAATTGTTAGCCTGGTATGAGCAACAATGGAGGCTTTGAGGCGGTCGGTGACCAATGGCACCGCAGCATTCCTTGCCACACACTTACCTTCATTATACCTCGGCTAATCACCCCCCTGCCTTTCAGCGGTGAAATGTTATCGCCCTTCAGCAAGGCATCAAACCAGAGCTGTGGAGGGATGGCCAACACCATCCTGCCCTTCTCATCAACATGAAAGGCAGGAAAGAGAAAGCGTGGTTGGAGCTGCTCTGTGCTGCTGGCAAGGGACGGCGGGCAAAATTCGACAGGATTTCAGCTTCCTGAAGCAAGGCTGTGCAGACAGCTCAGGCAGGACAAAATCAGGAGCAGGCACAGGACAAGTCAGGTGTGTTGCCGCTCCGTCTCCTGCCAGTCAGTGTTTCTCAGGCCTTTTAGTCTTTTTTTCCTCGCCTTTGATATTTATTGTGCTTGTTGTATCTTTGCAAAAGCATGGCCGCATTTTGCCCTGCAGTTTTGTCCATGCCGCTTTGGTAAAATGCTCCACCAAATCCAACTCCTAATGGGAAACGGGACTTTTGGGTTTTGGTTTTGTGACTTGTGAAATGCACCTACTTCCTATGGAAAAAAACCAAAAATTAAAAATATACATGTAAACCCGACTGTATGAGAGATACATAATGGAAATATCTCGGTAAAGACGTACAGCTGCAGGGCCTCATGGGTTTTGCTTTATTTTACACTTCTGTTTTCTACTTGGCAAAGAGATGCGCTCAGGAGTCAGCTCTCTATGCGGGTGTCTGGGGAAAAGAGCCCAGCTCAATTTAAGAAGCAGCTAAACAAATTCTGGAGCGTGGTGGTTTGATGTGTGCTATGTTCGCGTGGCCCTTCAGCCCTGAGCACTTCAGTTTTGTTTACCCTGACAAACCATGACTACACTTGAGCATCACACATGCCTACTATCCCACATGAAGTCCATCCTCACAAGCCTGGGATTCTTTCATGTTAACCTTTTTTCTGGACCTTGATGATACGTCCAATGGAAATTTCAACAACGCTTTTATCTACTCCTGCTTTGAGAGGCAGGTTGGACCAGAGATCTCCAAAGATCACACCCAAACAGCTCAATCACGTTGCTGTAGCTGTGCTAACTAGCGTTTATCAGCTGTAAGGGAAGCCCGGGGTGTCTCACTGAGATGGGGACATTGGCAGTAGCAGAGATAAATGCCCATTCCATGTGTCTGAGAATTTAAAATCACTGAATTATTGTTTGAAGACTATATTTTACCAAACCAACCATGCTGTGATAAAATATTCATGCCCATTTTCACTGGTTGTTGCTCTCCTTCTGAGTTTACTGGCTCATGCTCCTCTATATTCTGAACCAGATCAACAATAAATGGAAAAAAACCCCAGAGAACAAGAATTCTGCAATGTGCTTCATTTTCTGACACACGCACAAGTGAGGCTGATATATTTTAAGAATCATCACCAAGAGGACAAATTACCATCTGCAGATTCCTTTCTTTTTCTCTATCAGCTACAGAGAGAGGATGAATGTCCAGCTTCTGCAAGACAGATACCTTGTAGGGACAGAAGTTAGGTGAGATAAATCCTATAATAAGCATTTTCAATGAATTCACATCCTTTGTTCGCTGAATCAGAGTTAGTTTTGGTGAAGATGAAGATCCAGAACTGATATCGAATACTCTAGTTGGATTTTCCATGCCATTTGGAGGTGAAACCCTGGAGCCCAGCTAGCAGCGAGCTAACCCATCTGCTGTGTGGGCTCAGCACCACACAAAAACACCAAGAAAAGCTTCATTTTAAATTAAGCTTAGAAATCAGTGTGAGACAAGGATCACTTCACACTTCCTCCTTGCATGAGGCCATCCTCATGCACGATGTGGGAAGTAAGGCTTTTTAATAGTACGGATGCAGCCTGTCTTAACTCAGAGGGCCTTGGTGCCAGAAAGCAGCCCTGCAATTATTTTATTTTGCTTTTTTTCATGGAAAATCCCAAGGTGTTGAATTCTCCCCTTGGTGGGTTGTCCGCGGGGGGACAGTCTGATGTTTGAAGGCAATGAGACTATACGTTAAGGAATGGGCTGTAAGCAACACATGGCCAGCTCATGATTCACCCAGACAGACTCACCCTCCGCATTCTCACACTTCAGTGTTACAGAACAAGAGCCCCACTGTTCAGCATCCCCCCTAATTCTTTGGCTTCTCACTGTTTATACGTCGCGGGATTTATTCCAAGGGTGGTGGTGTTGGAAGATGAAATTTCTCTGGTTTTTTCATGAACAGAGGTTTGCAGTGGGTAATTTACTACTGTATAATTAAGCTCTGGATGTTGTTTTTACTTGGAAATGGTTTAAAAAGGGAGCCAACTATCTGGTCAGATTTGTGATGAGCAGCTGATGAGAAACAGAAACCCAAAATGCTGATCAGAAATCCAGAAATGGTTCAATAGAAAGACGTCTCAGATCCTCTGGAAGAAGGTGAGCAGAGGTTAGTATTCCCAGTAAGCTTCCAGTATTGCCCCAGTAGATGTACAGAACAGTTAAGGGAATCACGATACTGTTATGTGCAACGTGGCTGAACTAAGCTCGTGATTACTGTGATTTTGTGATTACTGGAGAGAGAGAAAAGTTCCCTGAAGGAGCTCTCTCCCCAGAAGTCCAGGGAGCAAGTCAGCTGTCCTGTCCCGGACACCTCCTTGAAGAGAATCACATTCCAGGTAGCACAGCCTGAAAACCTGTAGGGTCAGTTCACATGATGACTTCTGGTTCATCCCATCTTCTGAGATGCATTTGAGCCTGGTGGGGGTACTGCACTCCTGGAGGTGTCATTCGCTATCAAGCACAGAGAAGCACTGGACAACTACTTATTTCATTTGGCTGCAGTCAGGTGAGATGTATCCTATGCAGAAAGCAAAGCTGCTGCTTGGTACTTTAGCTCATGGTGGTTTCCAGTTTGGAAGGAGTGACACAGGAGTCCTGTAAGAGCTGCTGGGTAGGAAGCTGTAGCTTATGGGGATTCCTACATTTAGCATGACTGAGTGTCTGTCTGCAGGAAGAAAAATCACCTTGGAAGCAGGTTATTCCTTATTCATCTCATACAGAGCTACTGAGAGCTCTGTGAGAGCTGTGTACTTGTAAACTTGTGTAGTTGTACTTGTGTACAGGACTTTTTGGAGGCCAGAAAGAAAATTCCTGAGAAGCATTGACAAACACTCAGGTCTATATTTGCTTAGGTCTATATTTGCTTATATTCGCTGAGGTCCAGCAAATATAACAATATACCCCAGTCCCTAAATCTTCCATTTCAAAACATGAACTATGATGAAGATTTCTCTAATGTAACTTTTCCTAGCTTTCTACTGATGGTGACTTTTAGAAGGTTCCTGAGCTCTATGGGCCTCTAGTCTCCTGAATTTGTTTCTGGAGTGTCTGCAGAAGTCGGTGGGTTTGATTAGCTGGGGCTAGGACTCTCTCGTAATGGAAAGTCTTCCAATACTTGTGTTTCTCCAGGCTCCTTCTTGCTGAAGCCCATCAGAGGATCAACTGAGATCCAAGTCTCCCTGGGTGAGACAAAAAAGACATCTGCTAAGCTGTCTGAAAAGACAAAGGTATAAAAGAAAGCACAGCAAAAAGATCTGGTCAAGGTCAAAGCGCACTTCAATGCTACAGGAACAGCAGGACCCATGTCCATCAGTCCTAGGCCAGTGTCTCTGCTGGGCACACCACAGCACAGGTTGAAAGAAGCCATTTGACCATAATACAACCCCGTAGCATGGTGTCAGCTCCCAGGGCTTTGTTTTTCCAAACATGGTAAAGAGCCTGTCCTTCCCCTCCAGTAACGTGGGCCCTTGCTAGGCACAAAAATAGCAAAGCAAGCCAGACATCTAGTTGGGAACATGTTTGTGCTCATAACCATGAAGCATGAGGCAGCCATTTGCTATGAGTCGTCACTGTGAGGATCCTCTTTCAGAGGGTTTGTGTGTCAGCAAGAGGGTTTTGAGAGGCTCTCCCAGGCCACTTCTCTTTCCTTGGTATCTGGGGCTTGTTGATGCTGGCACAGCACCTGGGAACAGGCAGGAGGCCAACCTAACAGATTGGCATGAGTGCAGGCAGGGAAGGAAGCTGCGCATCTAGCTTGGAACACCGGGGCTCAGATTTCTCTCTGAGGGTGTTGACAGGAAAATGCATGCCGGTGCTCTGCTGCTGCAAGGACTGCTAACGGAGTTGGATGTCTCTGAGGGATTTGTTGAGACAATTCACTTCTAAGGTCTTCCCTTCCTGCCTCCTGATCATCACAGAGCCATAAAGAAGGGTCTGAAAGAGTGAGCTCATCTCTTGAGAACCCACTGACTAAGCAATGGCGGAAGTCACCTCCACAAGCTCTAGAGGAGTTTGGATCTGTCATCGCAGGCCACAAGCCTCAGCAAGTATAAATCTGTGTCGTTGATCACGTTAAAATGGATCTTGTTGCTGGGGGACATCACTCCTTTATGCCACAACTTTAGACCTAATGTCAACAACAGGCCACTACGAAGAACCCACCTGCAGCATCCTCCCCAAAACGGGAGCAGGACAAAGGGAAAGAAAAAAATCCGACTAAACAATTAACTGAAGTGAGGTAATGCGTTCAACACACCCCTTGTTTTCCCGACACCTTGGACTGCATTTACCTCACCACCCTCACCAGTTTAAGCCAGTCCTTTTGGCTCCCTCCACACTCCGGAAGTCCAAAAGAGACTAACAGGATTTTGAAGCATCTTGTGTTCATACAGTTGAGGTAAATCATCTCCCGGAGGTGCCTGTGTCCCTTGGCTACAGAGAGCTCAGATTTAGCTTGGACCTCTTAGACGACTGACCCTAAGCAAGATGAATCCCACTCCATTACTGCAATTCCCTTTTTTCATGTACTCAAAAGTAATCACTTTCTCGCAGCTTTTGGCAGAATTCAGCTTCACTAAACAGTCTGAGATCCTGCGACAAGGGACTTTAACAGCAACATATTATCTAGGCCCGGCAGTCACAGTAATTTTATTCCTTACTGCTCTAAAAGGCTTTCCAGAGCTGCTAAGGAATGACAGAAAGGCTATTTAATAGCAAGGGTTTGGCTTCTGCAGAGGCAGCTGTTAAAATGACATCAGTATTGCCAGTCACAAATTGAGCCATTTGCTGCCCGTATCACCACGGACTGCTCTGTGATGAGAACGGGTCTGGTGAGAACCCAAGTAATAAAAAATACTTGTACTGAGTTACTGATGTTTTAGAGTTGGTGGGAAAACAAAGCCAAAATATTTCATCCTGCGAAGAGAAAAGATTTTAATTTATAGTTGTGGAAAAATAAACAGAATTAAAGAATTAGACAGTCTGGTGACATTTTTCAAAGAAGGAAATCAAAATATTTCATGATAAAATTGACAAGCGCTTTCTTAGCTCTACCAAAAGTTGTCACCGAAACAAATATTTTCCAAAACCTTTTTCCTCCTAAGTCTTAGATCAGTGCCCTCATCGTAAGATCATCTTTCCCCTAATGAGCATGATGGGAAAGGCAAACAGCATCGGTAAAATTATTCAGAATGGTGTTGGCACAGGAATAGGAGCTGTGGGCATTTCGTGGGTTTCCGAAGCAAGTCTGGATGGTCTTGGTGGTTTGCACGCATACGTAAACCGGTAGGAGTCCACAGATCTGGCTTTTCCTTCTGGCTCTCCCAGGCATTTGTGGTGTAATTTTGGACAGGTTCCTGTCCACAAGCAGTTCCTCAGTTTCTCCATCCGTTGAGGGTTGCTGTACTCCCTTTCTCACGTGCTAGGAAGTTTTATAGTCTCCTGAAGGTGAGGAGAACACCTAGACTCGATAGATCGAGGCTCCATAATGACCTCCACCACATTATTTACAGGGAAAGCTGTGTACTAAACCCACAGCTCACCAGTACCTAAAGCAAGAGGTTGACCCAGATGCTCCTGCAGCTCTGCACACAGGGACTCTGGTAGAAACACGCCACGCATGGTTTAGGTACAAGACAGACTCTCCCCAAAAGAGCACTTTCTCCCCAGCCTTCCACGAAGCATCTCTGGCTTCTATGAGATGTAATGTCCCGGGGAGAAGGGGTGGTGGAAGTCGAATAAACCTGCTTAATATGCCAAGGTGAGGGAAATGGTACGTAAATCAGAGCTGACATCCCTTTCCTGACCCATGCTGCAGCACATACTTCTGTCCTGAAGTATGTTTATACTGGAAAACAGACACATGTCCAGACTGAAAACCTGAAAGTGAAGATGTAGGAGAGAGAGCCAACAGCCCTTCACTTCAGACCCTGGTATCTGAATTACCCGAGGTTTTATACCTGGGATATAAATACCTAAAGGTGTAAGTACAAATACACATGTCTGTACAGTCATGGATGTGAGAAGATGGCTGAGAACATCGAGAAGATTTCTCTCCTGCCGCCAGAGCCTGTTTGGTGTCAGTCCTACACTTCAAGCATCGTGGATATCCTGCAGATGCCCCTCCAGAGCATTCACCCAGGCAGAGCCAGCTTCAACCAGTACATTTAACTTCCGGCACCTCATCATTGCCACTTCGAGCTGAGCTCCTTCAAAGCTATCCAGGTGTCTGTACTCCATGTGTCGCAGCAATTCGGACATCTGGCTCCAGGCAAAGACACTCCAGGTTCCTGCTCCACACCAATGCATCAGTGCTTTAGGTCGTGAGAGTTGTTATCCCAGGAGCAGTGCCAGATGCAAGCTGGCTGTGGACCTAAATGGAGACTATTTTCAGGTATGGCCCCATACTGAATTGGCAGGCAGTGGGTCTCAGTCCTGTGTGTTTGGGGTGTCCGTTTGATAACAGAATGGAGGACATAAGCGTAGGCTTGTCGTTGAAGAGCATCTGGCTTGGATGCCTGGATTGGCTCAAATGAACTTTAAGCTGGTTCTTCTGGGGCAAATGCTGGAGTGTTAACAGACGGGGATAATGCTTACCAGCACTGGGGACAGGTTGCTCCTGGAAGGTGGTCACAACGCTACTGTAGCCAGAAGGGTTTCAGCTGAGGGATGTTTGCCACCACCAGGTTACACACCACCTTGACCTTCCTTTGCCTAGGTCAACCTATGCAACAGGGAGGCTTCCTTTGAAAGCAGGGCTTCCTAAACAAGCATCCCCTCAGTAAAACACCCCTGCCTGGAGATTCCCCTGTATCTGACAATGCCAGTCATCAAACAAGATGAAAATAAAAATCAAAGAATGGAAGGAGAAGCCTGTGCATGAGGGAGCTCAACATGTGAACCTCAGCAGCTCTGCCCTGGTTCGTTACTCCATCTGCCTGCTGAAACCAGCACATCACCAACGCTAAGACTTTCCTGGCTGCAGGAATGTTTTGTTATCCTCTTTTGGGCCCATCAGGCAGGAGCAATGGGTGGGGCAGGAAGGAGGGCTCCCATCTTCCAAGGGACAGGGATCTGCCCATTGCAAAGCTCCAGAGACCACGGACAGGCTCAGTCAAGGATAAAGTGGTGTAGTCTGGAGGGAGTTCCTGCAGCAGTGAACTCACGCACCGTAAAGCAGCAAGTGCTTAAGGCAAGACCCCATAAATCCACCAAATTAGATGCTGGTGACATTATAGACCCATTTTGTTAGTTTTTCCAGCTGAGCTGCAGACCACAGAAAGTGATTTATACTCCAAGAGCTGGGATGGTGGGGGAAGGGAGAGCAGGATGGGGGGAAAGGGGCAAAGGGGAGCGACTCACAGTATTGAAATTCCTAATCAATTCTTTTCTTCAGGAAAAAGGAGAAAAAGAAAAGAGTAACTTGTTCTTGGTTCTGGGAAGATGAAAAATACAAATTAAGGGTGAGGGGAAACCAGAAAGGAGGAGCTATAAATCTTCCTTCCAAGTTGCATCCAGAGGGGTGTGAGGCACCAGTTACCCTGGAGGGGAAGAGCGCAAGCTGTGACAAGGACAAAGGGGAGGAGAAGCTGTGGACCCAGGGTTCACCACGTGCATGGTACACCCGGCATAGAGGCTTTAGGAATATTACACAAGGCTCTTCGGCCTCGGATAGAGACTTAGCAGAAGACAAGCTTGAGAATGTGACCAAAATGCTTCTTTCTCATCTTGAAAACCAGATCTCTCAGTATTGACCTGGGTTTTGATGGATAAGAAAGACTTACCCAAGGGTTAGCTCTAGCTGAGACTGAACTGAGTCATTCCCCTGCGTGTTACCAGTGGTGGTCAGAGATGGATATCCCGCAAAAACAAGTGAGATGATCAGCCTTTCAGACCTGCACCCCTCATTCCTGAAACAGTCACCTGCAGAAGGAGGGTGTTACGCAGCGGTAAGATCCACTGAGTCACAAGTGGTTGGGTCTTCTACCGAGTGAGTCCAAGTAGGTTATTTAATTAACTGGCTAAATCCTGGCACAGGTTTTCTCCATCAATTTTAAGAATTAAGGACGGTCACAAATTTTCCTTTCTGACTAGTTCTGGAGGGCATTTTGTACCTAAATAAACTCATACACTTTGCAGAAAGGATCTTTTCCTGTGAAAATAAAAAAAAAAAGTTTAATTTTGAACCAAAACATTTCAATCTTGACATTTAACTCAAAAAGAAAAGCACCTTTTGCTGTTAAATGACTAGAAGTGTATTTTCTTCAAAATGTTCTCTCTAAGTACACTTCTCACTGAGTTTTTCTGCCCCTCAGCTGCACTTTATGGAGCTAGACAGAAATCCCACACCATGTTAGACATCAGTGGTACCTCAATGCAGTTCATCATCCCAAGGCTGATATCTTAAATAGGTCAAATATGTCATACACTAAATATTTCTCTCCCCTGGATAATTCAGCTGTAGAGACTTAAAGTGAGGTGAGATAAACCCTGCCCTGTTTGAATCTCAGCTCTTGACCATGAGGACTACTGCTGACAGCAGGAGTTTGAATTTAGCACTGAGTGCGTTTGCCGGGTTTTGTAGCTACCCCTTGGCATAGCCTATGCAGGCTGCCCCATCATTGGCATCTTCTGATGGATCTCCTTAAGACAAGGAGATCATGGCTGTGTCAGATCTGGCTGGTGTGGAGTTCGCGCTCCCCACGGCAGCCCTCACAGCGCTGTGCTTTGCTTTTGAGCTAGAAAGGGATTGAGAACACCCCAGTTCTTCGGCTACTGCTGAGCAATTCTCAAACAACATCAAGGTTGTCTCTCCAACCAACCCACCAAAGGCCAGTGGGCAAGAGGCTGGGAAGGGACATAGCTGGGACAGATGACCTGAACTGACCAAAGGGATATTCCACACCATACAATGTGCTCAGCGATGAAAGTTAAGAGAAAGGAGGAAGACAAAGGGCTTTTGCTATCAAGGCATCTCTCTTCTGAAGCAACCTCGTTGTTTACTGAGGCTCTGCTTCCCAGGAAGTGGCTGGACATCACCTGCGAATGGGAAGTAGAGAATAAATTTTTTTGCTTTTCTTTGATTCCATGTGTGGCCTTCGCTTTTTTTTATTAAACTACCTTTACCTTAACACATGAGTTTTTCATCCTATTTTCTTCCCTTACTCTGTTCAGGAGGAGGAGTGGAAAAGTGCCTGGGTGGGCACCTGTCAGGCAGCCAAAGTCAGCCCAGCACAGTGGTCATGAATGGTCAGTGAGGCAACGAAATGTAAGTAGACCCTCACTCCTGTGTTAAAGTTCTGGGCTCTATGTCCAAAAGGGTTTAGGGGCTCAAAAGGATCCTGTCAGAGGGCACAGCTCAGTGCAAGCAGCTAAATAGCATCACATGTCCCCTTCAACCAACCTGGTGAGCCTTCCAAAGGTCATGGTTGTTCTTGTTTTCTCTTTACCTCAGGTCACTCTCAGGAAAAATGACAGTTATACTCAAAGAAGAGAAGGCTGATAAATAATAATAATAAAAAATACTGTTATAGCACTTTTGCAGATGAGGAAAGACAATGAGATGGCTGATGAAGTCACGTGCCAAGGGGCACTCAGAAAGTTCTAGAGAAAGTTAGGACTTAAACACCGAACGCCGGAGTAACAGACCACTGTTTGTACTGTCCTTTCTCAACACACACAAAAAAGATTATTTTTCTTTTTTTTTCTCTTCTCTTCTCTTCTCTTCTCTTCTCTTCTCTTCTCTTCTCTTCTCTTCTCTTCTCTTTTTTTTTTTTACACAAAAAAGATTATTTTTCTTTTTTTTTCTCTTCTCTTCTCTTCTCTTCTCTTCTCTTCTCTTCTCTTCTCTTCTCTTCTCTTCTCTTCTCTTCTCTTCTCTTCTCTTCTCTTCTCTTTTTTTTTTTTTCAGTCCTACAGTTCATTTCCTCCTTTTCCCAGCTGGGCCTGAAATTCACCTCCTTGTTATCTAGCATTGCTCAGCACTTGATCACAGCCTTAGTCGCTATTTAATTTACTGAAAAGTACTCAGAACACCTTTGTGGAATGTATGAGTAAACCACAGTTGTTTTCCAAGCTAAATTCTTTCCCCCCCAAACTATCCTCCCTGTTACTGTATTTTCATTGTTTTCAATCTCTGAACATGTTTTTTAGCATTATTTTTCATGTAAAGGATTCCTGCCCACCCTCCAATCTCTCTCCTCTATCCATCTGATGCTGAAGAGATTTTGCTGACCAGATAGAGATCCCTGCAACATAGATGTTGCCATCTGAACAGTGTTCCTAAATGGAGTAGGAGTCATGTTTGAGGGGAGCATTTAATCTCCTTCAAAAGTGAATCACAAAATCACAGAATCATTTGGGCTGGAAAAGCCCTTTCAGCTCCTCCAGTGCCCCCGTTACCCAGCACTGCCAGGTCCCCCCTGACCCCCGGCCCTCAGCACCACCTCCACACGGCGGGCAAACCCTTCCAGCCATGGCCCCTCCACCACTGCCCTGGGCAGCCTGCGGCAGCCCTGCACAGCCCCAGCGGGGAAGAGATTCTGCCTCAGGGACAACCTCAACCTCCCCTCACACAACTGGAGGACGGTTCCTCTCGTCCTGGTGCTTGTTCCTGGGGAGCAGAGACTGACCCCCACCTCGCTGCACCCTCCTGTCAGGGAGTTGTCAGAGCCAGAAGGTCTCCCCGGAGCCTCCTTTGCTCCAGGCTCAACCCCACCACGTCCCTCAGCCGCTCCTCAGCGCATTGTGCTCCGGACCCTGCACCAGCTTTATTGACTTTTTCTGGACACGCTCCAAAATATCCAGATATCTAAATGAGGTCTAATTAATTAATAGCAGCCTAAAAGCGCTAATTTTTTCCACTAACTTTAAATTGAACTGGGGGTAACTAGCTTAGAAAAAGACCTTAACACAATAGATACCTAGTATGTGATGAGACTCGTTGCATTCATTGAATGTTCTTTCTCACCATCTGAAATACCTGCTGTTGAGTTCATGATTTCTCCCAGTCTAGTACCTGCCCATTCAAATCAGAATCAGATATTATATATGTAAATGAATGTTAATTTTCAGAGACAGACAAAAGGAGACTTGTACCTTCCCATTTCATAAGAAAAACATAAACAGGAGACGAGTGACTTTTTTCCCTGTCAAGAAGTTTGTGGAAGAGATGGGAGATGTATCTAAGTCAGATTAGGAGAAATATAACCAGAAAAGCGGTTCCAAGCTGAAATGTCAACCCTTTAGCCAGAAGGTGAACACCACATAGAAGACAGAGATGAACATTTCTGGGGAAAAGCCAACTCTCTTTTACCATAGGGTGAAATAAGAACAGTAAGAAAGTTTCTGCAAGAAAGTAGTCCGGGATATTTGTGGGAATTGTAACATTTTCTGTCCCAGACAAGTTCCATATAAATAAAACCTTTACCGGGTTATTCCAACAGCGCTGCTCTGATCATTACTATTTAGACTGGACTTCCTGCTAATGACAGAGCTTTGATGAACCTCTGAGAGAGGATTAACTTCATTTAACTTTAAATTCAGGTGCCTGTAGACAAGCTGCTCCATGTAGATTCCCTGAATAACCTAGGAAGACAAAAGAGCAATGGGTAATGAGTAGGTCTCTTCTCATCCTGCTCCTATTCCTATTTTAGGGTGGGGTGGGCCACATCGATGGACTCTAGCTCACCTTGGAGCTCCATCAACATGGAAGGTAACAGGTTATCAGTGCAGATCTTGATGTCTGTAATCAGATGAAGTTGAGGGTAGAGGCATGATCTTCACAGCTGCACACAGGCAAGATGTACTTAGGACCATCATATGATGCACACAGAGAAAAGGAACAAGACACGATCAGACCAGAGTCATAAATCACACAGCTACTGCCTTTGCTCGTGCAATTCTGATAAACACACACAAAGCTTTGCAAACCAAGGCACTGCCCTTCTGACAGCAAAGAAATGTGCTTGAATAACAAGAGAGAAAAAAATAGCTGAAACAAGATTTGAAACGTTTTCTTTTCTTGACTACCATTTTGACCTGTAAAGAAAAGACAACAGCATTAAAATGAGAGGAAATAGTTTCCCCTCTGGTTTTTGTAAATATCCTAATGGAACATTTCGACCTGATTTGAAGGATTTTGATGAGCTCGTGTTGTGACGTGAGTGTCGGGTTGCCCTGCACTGCCAACCCATACAAGGAAGCAGTCAGGATCCTGCCTTCAAAATGGCTTTGGGTACAAATAAGGGCTGTGTTCTGCCAGCAGCCCAGAGACAAAGGGGGACTTGGAGATCGAGGAGACTGCATTAGCCTTTATGAGGTGAAATATTTAGTACTGGTGTTTAAGGACTGAAAATCTTTTCAAATACAGCTCTTAACTATCTATTATTTACCCAGTGATTGACAGCTCAGTTCACCATGCAGCAAAAAAGTTTATGCCTGCTGTCACCAGCTAAAGTACCCCTTTGGTGATGCTTGTTTCCTCATCTTTCTCTCTTCTCATCTTCATTTCTTATATTGAACCTTCTTTTTATATCTCCCTCATCGTAGTATTCCAAGGACCACGTGGGTTTCATGTCCACCTTTACAGCCAGAATCACCAGTGTTGGAAGAGTTAACATCAGTGTGACCTTCCAGGGCTTTCAAGCTAAACTGTGGATAAGACACCAATGGAAAAGAGGAGGGGTGATCTTTCAGAGAAAAGGTTTCAGGGTCTCGCCAAATTTAGGCAACCATCACAGTATCGGCTTGGTGAGAAGTTTATCACAGCAGCCACGGACTAGAAAAACACAAACCCGGAAGGGTGGATCTACTCCATGGGACTTGTGACAGCCCACGGTGAAAGCTTAGCCCACAGGAGGACTAGAAAGACGTGAGTGGGACAAGGAAAAGCACAGGTGGAAGGGCCCTGTGTTGTTACAGCTGGAGGACCAGGGTGCGAGGACCTTTCCCTGGGTTCGGCGCATAATTCAGATTTTGTAATTACACAACCGCTGCAGAAGGAACTCGGCTTCATTGTACTATCTTAAGACCCATCTTTGTAATCAAAGTAAGACTTCTCCAGGTCTAGGCCAGAGTATTAAAGGAAGGGAAAGGATTTTCACCGTGTATGAACGTGAGAGTAGACTTTGCTGACAGAAAGCGTGAATTCTGAGCATTTTTCTGAGCATGTTGCTCCCACCTCGTCCCCCAGCTCGCTCCGAGGCAGCGCCAGTTCCTACATCCTGGGAACATTAGGTCAATTGTTCGTCAAATTGCCCAGGTGAGTTCTCACTTGCAATGAGCTGCTTTCACCTGAGGCTGCAGCTGGGCTCCGGGCAGGTCCTGTTTTTATCCACCCAGGCCATTGTTCCGTGGTCTGTTGTCCTTTGGAAGAGTTGGGCAACCCACCACAAATCCTTGGGAAAGACTGACCTCTTCTGGGAAGCCGAAATGCAGCTGCTCAGGGAACCTGAAACCAGCCATTGTGCCCTGGAATTTTCCCCGGGCATTTTGGGCAGCAAACGCTTGGCATTGGCTGCTCAACATGCTCAATGATTTTTCTAGAGATGTTTTCTTACAGATGCTCTCTGCTTGCTGGCTGTTTGAGCCCCAAAGGATTGCAGGTTTGCACCAGCTTATTTTATACTCTCCATCATGTCCCTCACCCTTATTTTTTAAGTTCAGCAAGGTTTTCTCAAGCCATTCAGTCCTCTATCATCCTTCAGCTTCTCCTTTCTGCTTCTTGCTCAGTATTTCAGCCCTTTTCCTGGTGCTCAGCGTTGGTCATAATCCCAAAGTCAGAGGTGTTTCCATTGGGATGATTAGATCCTTCAGAGATCTTTGAATGAGTAGTTGAATCTGCATCACCAAGAGCTGCTATTTATTTACTCCCTGGTACCCTGAGCCATTGTTTTTCTTCTCCAGGTAACACAGGGCGCAGCAAACCTTCCAGGCGTTTATGGAGGGATTCAGATGGTCAGAAAAACACTCTTGATTGTAGCTGAAGGGCACAGCATCAACAAGCAGTCTGCCGGTTAAGAGGAACACGTTGAGCTGCTCGCAGTCCCTTCTGTAAGGTGCTGTGTTTCCCTCAGCACACTCATGCTGGAGCACCTGGTTGGTAGCAGCAGCACTAACATTTCACATCTCTCAAAATGCGGAGTTTTGCTTCAGCCTCAGAGGTGCCAGACCTGTGGGGGATGAAGATTTTCAGCTGTGGCAACATGCTCTATGATGTTTTCCTCTGCTCCTAAGACATACCAGTCACCAGGACAGCCTGACCTGGGATATGGCTGGGGGATGCTGTGGGTTTTGTGTGCATGTCATAGAAACACAGAACGGTTTGGGTTGGAAGGGACTTCTAAGGATCATCCAGTTCAACCCCTCTGCAGTGAGCAGGGACAACAGCAACTAGCGCAGGTTGCCCAGAGCGCTGTCCATCCTGACGGAATGTGTCCAGGGATGGAGCATTTACCAGCTCTCTGGGCAACCTGGGCCAACGTCTCACCACCTTCATTGTAAAGAATTTCTTCCTTAAATCTGGTTCTATGTCTACATCATCAGGGTCCTGATGACACCAATGACCATTAATTGTCCTTACCAATCACATTTGGGACATCCACACCCGGTAACAGGCTGGGCAGGAGAACAAGCTTGACCTTATAGCCAGCTCCTGGGCTAATGAGTGGAGGGTCTGTAGATGTTTAGAGCAATTAAAGTCCATTGGTGCATTCATGGCCTTGAAACGTGCTGTATGGAGGATGCAGATCAAGCAGGGGGTTTTAGTCTCTGCAGATCAGACTTTCAGGCCTGGCCACCCAAATCATAGAAGGATTTTGATCGGAAAAGACCCTTAGGATCATCAAGTCCAACCATTAACCTAACACTACCAAGTGTTAGAAGGATCTGAAAACGAAAGCGTCCCCTGAGTTGCAGAACCACCTGATTTTTGCACTCCAATGTACTGAACAGTAACTTTCCAAGTGCCAGGTAAATCCTTAGTCTCAGCTGAGATGATTCTTTACACTTCAATGACTTTAAGAGCCCATCTTTGACACGTCTGCTCTGTTTCATTGTCCCTCCTGAACACAAACTATGCGGGGATGTAAGAACCTGGTTGTGGTGTTCACTCCCTCTCAGATCGTGAGCAGTGCGAGCTCTTGCAGAGGAGACTTTGGAGACATCTGCGACCTGCTAAGACTTGTCCCAGGTCTTTTATAGCTGAAGATTGCTTCAAACTTGAGGTTTAATAAAACCCTTTAGTCAATTTGTATTTAGTGATGGAGCGCCTGTTCTTTCTAGTCAGGCAAAAGTCCAGTCCTCGAGCCTTGCTACATTCCTGGGTTAGTGCTCTCCACGGTCTCCTTCCATAGTGTGTGCAAACCCATTTCCTTTTATCTGGGTTTCATTTCCCTGTCTGTTTATTTATGCTGATTTTATCACCAAGGTGTCTTTGCCGCGGGTCAAGGTGTACATAGACACATATGGGCCAAACTATGGTCCTGCCCGAGGGAGCTCACTCATCACTGCAGCCGTCTCCTTCAGCTCTCCAACCCATTGAGAAGACCATTAGCTTTGACTGATATTTTTGGCCACATGAGGAATTATCACCCAGTGAAATCAAAAGTCAGAGAGAGAGAGAGGACTTTGCAATTGGCTCAAGATGAGTAAGAGAGTATCGAACTGCCCAGTCTGACCTGTATGATCCACATCCTCCAGGACCTAAGGGAATTCCAGAAGCATTTGACAAAGACCCTCAGAGGTTATGGGGGATGGGATAAGTGACCAGCGATATTTGCCTGCATGGAAAACAAACATCCAAGCAAAGCAAGTCTTTCCAGGCCAGGGTTATTGATACTAAAACCGCAGAACTTAATTAAAAATGAAAGTAATTAAAGCCAGATGCAAGAAAGCATTTTTTCCCCCTGCATACCACGTTGTAGACTCATAGCATGACTCACAGGGAGAGAGCAGTAAGTCGAGGTGACTGGGAACATTCAAGGAGCGATTATCTAGGATCATTAGTGGGGCTGGTGGGCGGCAGCTGTAAACTGGGAACAGGTTCTGATGAGGTGCGCGGCCTTTAACTCCTCTGGTATGTAATGAGAGCCGTAAATCTCCCCGCTACAGGCAGCGGTGATGCGGGTGTATTCAGCCAGCAGCTTTGCTTTAATCTCTTTGTGACATCAAGAGAAGGGGGACCCTCACTCCAGGACCTGAGCGACCTGAGCCTCCTGAAATGGGTGAAACTACCCATTTTCATGTGGGAATTACATGCAGCGGTGTGAAGGCTGGAAAGTCAACCTCTGGTCCAAATAGCTTTGGTAGGAACATTGAGGAACTGACCTGTGGTGACCCAGGTATGAATCCCAAAGCTAGGATGACCTCTATGTGCAATGAGTCCCCTGCCAGGTCCTGAAACAGAGTTATAGATGAGCTGGAGCAAAACGTGTCTTTTCCCCATGCCTCAGTGTCCCTCACTACAAATAGGGGCTGCTTATATTCTCCAGAAGGTGGTGGTTTGTGAAAATTAATTGGGACTAGATTAATTTTAAATTAATCCCATTAAATTAATATTTACCTAATATTCAGTTGAACAGCTGAGGGAAGAAAAGCTAGATGGCGTGAAGCAGCCAGGAGGTTATAGCTGCTATAATCAGGAATTGTTCGCAAACCCTCCACATTCCACCTCCCCCAATTATTGTGGCTGAAATATATTTTCATTCTTGAAAATGCTCATACCATCATTTCCTAGGTCGTTTCAGTCCCAATTAATTGGGTTCATTTATGCAGTTAGCCTTGGCTGACTGGTCAGGAGCAGCTGAAGATGTGCTAACATGACCAGTGCCATTCACCAGGTGGGAAACGACGTTCCACTTGTCTCCAGCCACCGAGAATTTTAGCAATTAAAAATCCCAAGTTCAAAATCTTCTGGCATTTCCCAGCTCTCCTGGACAGCTACCCCCGAACTTGTAAGAGTTTCTGCTTCTGGCAGCAAGAGCACTTATGTCCTGCAATGCAATCGCCTACAAATCACTGGTTTCAAACGGACCTGAACATCTCTGAAAGGAATTTCCACTGCTTTTCTGGGCACTGATCACAAGGTCATTAGCCATCTGCAAATCCAGACTGATTATGAGCTCACCACCTCGCTGGGCTATCTCGTATTGCAGCCATCAACTTTCAGACTCATTTTTTCCCACTTTCGGAGTTGTACACGGTCCCCAGCAACTGTCTCCATTAGCGAGGAAACAGGAGGTTCAGTTTCATGCCTCCATGGGTTTTCTTCCTGTCCCAAAGTTTGCCAGATTTAAGCCAGTATCAACCCTTATCTGTCCTTTCCCATGTCTATTAAATGTTGAGGAGCTCATGTTCCCCCAATACTGACTTCTCTGCTAAAACCCAAATGCGCAGTTGCAATTTACCCTTGTTCCTCCAAATTTTGGAGACAACTTTTCCATCGAAT
Organism: Buceros rhinoceros silvestris; assembly: GCF_000710305.1. Classification (NCBI taxonomy): domain Eukaryota; kingdom Metazoa; phylum Chordata; class Aves; order Bucerotiformes; family Bucerotidae; genus Buceros; species Buceros rhinoceros. Next base: position 11,184 of record NW_010423922.1, on the reverse strand, counting down.
CTTTTCCCGTTTATGTATGTCTACACTTCTTGACCAATCTGGGCGAATGCTTTTGCAGGTGGTCATTCTCAGAATCACAGAACCATTTTGGTTGGAAGACACCTTTCAGATCATCCAGTCTAGCCATTCACCCAGCACTGCCAGGTCACCACTAACCCCTGTCCCTCAGCACCACATCGACACATCTGTGAAACCCCTCCAGGGATGGGGACTCCAGCACC
>NW_010423922.1:10121-10763 GCF_000710305.1 Buceros rhinoceros silvestris | reverse complement strand
GGGGCCCCCAGCCCCGCCCTGGGCAGCCTGTGCCAATGCTGCACAACCCTCTCTGTAAAGAAATTTTTCCTAATATCCAACTTAAACCTTCCCTGGCACAACTTGAGGCAGCAAGGGGGGAAAGAAGTCTTCTCTTGGTGGCCACTTTCTGCATATTCCCGGGCATTAACAGAAATGCTTTTAAGTTTTTATTGTTTTCAAGCTTTCTCAGTTCATAGGTTAAACATGTATTTTTTGTGGTTCTTCTTAGCTGGCTGACGTTGTAATTGTTTTTCTTTCTGCAAAGCTGGAGGCGCTTTGTCCTGTAGTTTTAAGTCCTCTCTTATGAAGTCTTGGATGCTTTCACATTCCGCAAGCTGCGCCATTATTTCCTCCTTGAAGAACAAGCCACAGTTTCCCTTTTTGGACACCAGAACCCGCCGCCAGTGCCAACATTGGCACTCTTCACGCTGAGAAATGAGCCAATATTTAAGATTTTGAAAAATGAGGATCAGATATTGCAGGGCTGAGATCTGTGAATTTACAGTGACTGCAGCTAACATTCCATTTCCCAGAACGTGGCAGCAAGAAATTCTTTTTCACGGTTCAAACTCCCTGTCTATACGGCAAAAATGTTCTCTCAGACTCTTTTTCCTCAAGTTT
>NW_010423922.1:8651-9958 GCF_000710305.1 Buceros rhinoceros silvestris | reverse complement strand
CATTCCTGAATGCACAATTGCATTTGTAATGAGACTCAAACCATACCATTGCTATAGCTAAACTTCCACCTTTACAAGCAGGGTCTGGTAATTCCATACTTTATTCGGTAAAGAAATTTAATGGATATTCTTATGCCTTTATCCCCAAAGACTGGTGCACTCTCCTAAAAATATTTTAACTACGATGATGCGGGCGTAATTTAGCTGTTAGATGAAATATCTGAGCCTGACAGAGCCACACTGCGAAAAACTGGAGGTTCTGCTCTTTCCCCTGCCTCTCCCAATGTCTCAATGAGAAGAAACACACGGTGTTTTGCAGCTACAAAGCTGCAACCGTGTTCTGCAGGTACGTTGTTTTACTCCCCTCAGGTTAAGTCATAAGATTGTCTTTAAAACTGTTAGCATTTTCATCAACAAAAAGTCAGGGCTTCAGATGCTGATGGTAGCCTTCCTTGGCAATTACACGAGCTGGGAATACGCTTCTGGCTCCCAATGAAATCCGGATTTTTTTCCCGAAACACCAGATTCCAAGAGTTGGGATTTTTCTCAGGAACGAAAAACAACAAAGAAACACAGGAAATATTTCCAAACTTCTTTCTAGGAGTGCGCAGTTGTGTTTATTGCATGCTTGCTTTGTTGTTTCTGCTCAGTTTTGAATCTGGAGTGTTTGAAGTTCTTAAGCACTTACTTATCTTGGAGCAGACGGTACCACTGATCCCTGTGAGTATGTTGATGCACTCAAAGCTACTCATATGCTTTGTTGGAACAAAGATAAAGGGAAAAACTTGAGTATAAATTCTGCCATCTGAAGGCGACTGCAGAACCATCCACTCCATGCCACCCACATGTCCATTGAAGGAAAACTTCTGTTAGCATTTTCCACTTTCTATTTTTCCTCTGCCAATTTTCAAGAAAATTTTCCTTCTGCTTTTATTCCGGTTTTGCTTATTTTTTTTTTTATTTGTTTATCTATTTATTTATATTTTTGACCGGGTTAAACTGCAGGAGTTTTTATAGCTTGAGTCCTGACTTCAGGAAGTTCCTTCCCACCTTTTGTTCTAAAGAAGCTGGAGCAAAAATCCTCTTAGAAATAATGGTCTCCCTTCAACTGGCTGCAGAAGGGTTTGGATTAGGCCCAATCCCTGATGACAACCCTGTTTCCACTGGCCGGTGAAGCTGCTAAATCACGAATACTGGACATCTTTGCCCTGACATCTCTGCAGTTCAGGTTCTCAGGAGCTTGCTCATTTTTCACTCCTACTTGTGGACAGGCTGACATTGGATGCCTGTTGAATGTGCAAAGCAGG
>NW_010423922.1:6446-8497 GCF_000710305.1 Buceros rhinoceros silvestris | reverse complement strand
GAATGCGACACCAAGCCAACGACTCTTCTCAGAAATACTGTCCTTCCCTTACACTACGGCTCGCTTGCCCGCAGATTTTTTTCTCCTTTAACTTCAATCAAAAAGTCTTTTGGTAAACAACACACTGTTGATTATAAATCTAACAGCGCTGTATATGGCTTGGCAGAAGAGATGCTTTCTTGCGTTTAGACCAATAAAAAGTGTTGGGCTGCTGTTTCAGATGTGGTGTTCACTCACCTGGTGACCCCCATTCTTGGTGTTGATGCACCACTCTATGTCCTGTGTCTTCCTACCTCTGCCCCATGCTGGGCAGAAGAATAACAAATGACAGAGCTCAGAGGGTTGTGATCAGTGGTGCCATGTAGTTGAAGGCCTGTAGCTAGTGCTGTTCCCCAGGGGTCAGAACTGGGTCCAGTCTTGTTCAACAAACTATTGAGGACCTGGAAGAAGGGGTAGAGTGTCCCCTCAGCAACTTCGCTGATACAAAGCTGGTGGGAGTAGCTGACACACTAATGATGTCAGGCTGTGCTGCCATTCAGCAAGACCTGGACTGGCTGGAGAGTTGGGTGAAGAGGAAACGAATGACGTGATCTTGTGATGGACTGAAGGTGAAGATATCAGAGTTGTCCATAGTCTTCTGAGCTCTTTTGGGGTGGCTTCCCCGAGAAAACCGCTCAGTTCGCATTCACTCAAGGTCCTTGATTTCTCCAGCTGCAGAAGGGATAGAGCACATCTTATCTGCTGGAAAGCACAGAAGACCTCAGCAGGGTCTGAGGTCTGTCAGCAGCAGATTTGGGACCTTCTGTGTCCCAGTCTAGATGAAGTTCATCTTGGCAGCCTTAAGGGGAAAGGCTCCCTACTCCATTAGCTCCCCACTGGAGCCATCCAGCCTTCCATGCAAGGCTGTTTTATTTGGAAAACGTGACCATTTGTGGCAAACAGTATTTACGATGTCACTTTTTGCTGTTGTTTTTCCGGCTGACGTGAAAATCCTTGGCTTTACAATGCAGGTTTAATAAAGTCTATTAAAAGGGTAAATATAGCAACTCCCTTTTGGAATTTCTTCCTTTTCTTTTCTTTTTTAATTGATTATTTCTTAGAGGTAAAACTTTTAATGCAATGGCAAAATATCAGGAGTAATTAGATTAAGTGGGGGGGAGCTCTTGATTTTTTTTCTTTTAGCACTATAAAGCAGAAATGAAACAAAACTCACTTTATATTTGTAGACAAGTGCGTGTGTGTCTTTATACATTTCTCTAATACTTGCCAGTTTTGCTCTTTTTTTCTTCTTTCAAAGCACTACAAGCAATAACACTGTGGATGATAGAACCCTTTCTGTTTATTCTTGTTTTCTTTCCAATAATGAATAAGCTCGAAGGGCATTATTTTAACTAGGCTCCTGTAATCCTTTAACGGGGCTTGTTGAAAATAAGACCCAGCACTGCCAGACACCACACAGCAAAAAGCTGCTTAGTGCCAAACTCCTTGGCACTGGAGAAGCTGAGAATTGGCTGTGTTTTCCTCCTGGTCTGTGTTTGAACATGTACCTTCCTAGGTCCCAAAGGCGGTCAGAGTTCAGGCAATGCCTGAAACTCGGTTCTTGTCCTCAAAGAGTGACCGGGATAACACTTTGTGTCTCTCTGAGTTGAATGTACTGCCTCCAGGATGGGCTAAGCCTAAAGGATTTGGAAGCTTTCAGTGCTGTAGGATTGGTATTATTGCATGAAATCAAACAATGACGGAGCAATCCCAGCTCCTGCCGAGAAAAGGAGAGGTGCCCTAGTCCTGACAGACTTGGAGAAATACTTGACAGCACAAAGTCTAAAAGCTCTGAAACCAGAAGCAATTAAGAGAACCTCAAACATTATCAACAAAGATCTTCACAGGCTTTAAGGCAATCTTGTTATTGTATTGTAGTCTCAAACTAAAGACTTGCAGCTCAGCAGATCTTGCGTCAGTCCTTTGCTCTCCAACCTGGAGCAGGACATTTTGCCGTTGTGTTTCAGCTCTCCCATGAAGTGTGGCACAGCCCCTCCTCTGCCCATGCCAAC
>NW_010423922.1:513-6325 GCF_000710305.1 Buceros rhinoceros silvestris | reverse complement strand
GTTCAGCAGACTTCACCCCACAGAGCTAAAGCTGCCCAGGCTCTGCTGCTTAGCCTCCTCAGTTCAAGATATGCGATTATTTCTCTTCCAATTTTACCAGCAAAGTGCATTGCAGGAGATGTTCCTCGGCAGGATGTGTGCAGAAGAGGAGGCAAATACTGCTCTTGAAACAGGGAGTCCTTTAGCTCCTTTATACCAGCCTGGTATCATAGAATCAGAACATAGAATGGTTTGGGTTGTAAGGGACCTCAGGAAGGATGGCACTGGCTTGTCGGGTGATCAAGAATTTTCCCTTGAGAACAGCCCATCATACCTCAAACAATGACATTTCGAGAACAGACTATGGCCATAGAAAACCCAGCTAGCCAGAAGCACAGGGAAATAGGAGCAGCTGGGCTTCAATCCCCCTTCCCACCTAGCATCACTTCAAGGAGCCCTAAAACACACCATTTAAAAGCCCTTTGCCCTTTTCCTGGCTCTGCACAAGGGACAGAATGGGCACAGAGCAGAGGACCTGTACCTCGAGTCTTGAGGACATTTGTCCCTGCCAAGGACAGCTGAATGGTTGCTGTGTCACCTTTCCATGCTGCGCACTCACTGCCCGTTCCAGGTGGTGCTGGCCCAGTAACAGCTCCCTGTCCTGAGGGAAGGAAGGACGTTAGAGCTCAAGGGGGAAGCGCTTGCCTGTGAAGTGGATTAATCTGGTGAGGAGGACAGAGCAAATAATTGCCAGGGCGAGGACGTGGCACTTCACCTCAGCCTGCTTGCGTACCAAGGGAAGGTAGCTCCAGTACAGAGATACTGCCGCCTTTTCATCACTGGTCCTTGCAGCCCAGGGGGGAGGTAGTGACATGAAAGGTCCCTTTGGGCTGGAAAGGGAGAGGGGACATTAGAATAAAGCACTCAGAACAGCACAGATCTTGCCCAGTGACCCTGAAAAGCCAGATGGAAGTTTCTCTTCCAGGAGTGTTAAGCTTTCTACAACTCTTTGTCCTTTTGCTGGGGGTGATATTTCTCTCTGTAGCTGCTTTCAGTCCCACTGTAGCTCCTCCTGGTCATAGCCATGAAATACGTGGCACAACAAAACCTGCAAGGTGGGCTAAAGAAGTGCCCTCCCCACTCTGCCCCAAAAGATACTGCATCCACTCAGGATTTCACTTCCAGTCTGCATCTCTCACCCGCCCTGGGACAGCTTTTCAGATCCCCAGATCTTGGTCTCAGGTCAAAAAAGTTGCTCACAAGATCAGGGTTGAATCAATCAAATGGTGACCACTCCAGCTGATACTTTCCGGAAATTGGTAGAAGTGACCAAATTAAGCAAAAATATTAAAGAAGGGTTAAGAGCGTCCTCACAACAGACTTGAGCTGGATTGTCTGTGCTGTTTTTCCTAATGGCAGGAACACCTCCATGTGGATTTGTTCCTTCTCAACAGCTCTGATGGTAACCAGCCGATCCGCTTCCTGTGATCATGCAGGTTCATCACCTTCAACGTTTTGAATTGGAACAAAAAGTCAAAATTTGCCCTTGCCTTGTCACTGCCCCGGTCACGGCACTGGGTACTGCCACGGCTGGGGAGCCGAGATCTCCTTTTGAACCTCTAAAACCACAGAAAAAGCATCCCTGAGGGGTGGGTGAAGTCCTTGGTTAATCACATCACACAAGTATAACGAAGACTGTTGAAAAAGCTTTTGAAAAACTGAGATAAGCTCCCCTTGCCACTTCCTTTTTTTCCAGGGAGTTCATCGGAGTGCTTACACTTTCCATTCATGTCTGAAGGGCCTAGTGGAGGAGTCACCTGCACACACCTGGGAAAAACAAACAGGAGATAAGAGGAAGTGGGAGAACAGAGAGATAAGGGAAAGAACCAAACATTCCTCCCTCCTCTGTTTTTCCTCTCCATTTCCTCCCGGGAGCAGCAGAGTTCACAGCATTCTGCTCTCCAGATGGTTCTTCAAGTGCAGGGCGACAGGCATTAGTTTCACAAAGGATCTCTGATATTCACGGCAGCAAAGTGAGGTTCTCTATGTCTTCTGAAGACACCAGCCCTGATAGCCTCAACACACATGTTCTTATTTAATGCTGAAGCTGAAGACTCCCAGGTCTGTAAGCATTCTTGGGTAGGAGACTCCATGGGAATTTTGAGCATCCAGATCAGATTGGTCCCTGATCCAGCTGACAAATACCAAGCCACTGAAAAGAAACGAGTTGGAAGTCAGCCCCAGACCTCACTGCTGAGCTGAAGGACAAAGATGCAAAGGGGTGAGCACACAACCCTACAGAGTTGGACATGTGCTACAACAGGTGGCAAAGGCCCTAGTAGTCGTAGCTTACACAGCTGGGCTTGAAGGTCCAAGCAACCTGCATCATCCACACTGCCTTTGGCTACCTGCAATGTCAGCCTGTGCCATCCCTTGTCTGAGGGCAGCACTGGCCCTGTTGCGCTGCTTCGTTCTGTCCTGGTGGGAAGAGGTTTCTGAGAAAGGTTTTATAAGGGCTTCTGGAAAGAAATACCCTGCAAATCCCAGTGCCTCTTGCACCGCCTAAAGAAACCCTCTAAGGAAAAAAAGTACAGAGGAAGACTCGACCTCCACCTGTTACACGAGGTGGTGTTAGGAGGGCTGGGATCCAGCTCACAGAATACAATATGTAAATGCAGATGCCTCCATGCAGCATCAGTGAGTGCTGGGTGTCTCAGCTCCCAGCCCAGACATCATACAATTCAGCTGGGAAGGCATAGGTGTGCAGAGCCATTGGAGATGCCCTCAGACAGCCAGCTGGCCTCCAGCTCCCATTCCAGGGCATCAGAGCGACCTGCTCCCTCCTCTTGCCTACGCCATCAGGAATCTGATTAAATCAGTCTCTAGGGCAGAGGTGGACCAAGAGGTGAACCATGCTGCCTGAAGTGGTGCTTCAACCTAAACTCTTTGTGCAAGGTTGACCATCCCTCTTACTACAAACTGGACTTCAGAAGGTCTTGGTGGTGGGTGAGAACTGGCATGGAGACGACCTGGGCACTTCTGCACTTCCAGAAATGTTCCATCTGGTTGATTCCCAGCCGGAGAGATAGGGTGGATTGGCTCCTCCATCATCCAAATCTTCTCTCCTGCCTCTGTTTGAAAATCATGACCTTTGGGACCAGAAAGAGCAATGACAGCAAAATTGGCAGGTCCAGCTGTCTACAGAAGGGAGTGAACTTGGCATCTGCGCGCGTCTGGAAATGGAGCTGTTTATACAGGGGGAGGGGAAAGGAGAGCTGCCATGTGTAAGGTCTAAAACCCATCACTCACATTACCACAGCGTGCTGCGGAATAATGAGGGCCCTGCTATCCCAGATGACATAAATAAAACCACATTAGCTGCTTCTCTTCAGAACAAAATGTTTTCCCCTGGGAGAGGGCTGATAGTCACAGAAATTACAAAAAAACATTCTCGCTTCTGTACAAGGGTGATTTACACCAGTTACTAAATATACACTGGTATAAATCTGTCAGAATGAGACAAGACTCAAAGGGAAGATGGGCTTGTGATCAAAATGCTGGAGTGGGAAGATGGTCATTAGGCAATGTTGCTCTGCTATGGATTATTTTTTTGCTGGATATGAGACTACTCATATCACCATTAATCCTGCTGCATTCCAGGTTGTAGAGATACACACACACACACACACACACACACACACACACACACACACACAAACTCATTTTTTCCTCCCCGTCTATAAAACGGGCTTCCTGGTTCTGCCTTCTTCATGTGGATTGCTTTGTCTGTAGGGCAAGGAATATCATCACGAGCCAAATATCCCAGTTCCGGCTGGCTGAGAAGATCGTTTTAATTTTGGTGATTTTGTTCTTGTTTTCAGAAAACTGAAATTAAAAGAAAAGATGTTTTGGTGGACCAATATATTTGCTGTGGCCTAAAGGATTTCCTTCAGGTAATTGGGAGAACACCCATGGGGCTAAAGCTGCAGAAGAATTTGAAGAGGTCTAAGGGCAGCCAATGATGAGCTCTGCTGTCTGAACACAGGTACCTACTCGAGGTGCCCTGGGGTATTCCAGTGGCCCTCACACTGCAGCTAGACAGGAGCATGGCTCTGCCATACAGCTTTGTGGATATCTCAGATACCTCTCGGTGCTTCAGGGGTCCTAAACATTTGTATTTAGGCAACTGGACCACACCTTGGACACTGCTCACCATCCTGAGGCTCGGTGTGGTCATTCATGCTGAACGCTCTTACTGCAGGTAATACCTTGGGGTATCTGATTTGACACAAGGCAGGCAGATTAAAAGTGGGACCTATGGGAGACTGTGGTGACCTCCTGGAACAGCAGCTACAGTCCCATGGCTCCTGAAATGGCCCCAAATGCTGATGCACAAGCAGCTGAATTGAGCCCAGGGTGTCCAACCCTAACCAGGCGAAGGAGAGATTGCCAGCACAAAGCCTCTTACAGCTCAGTGTTCTCAGTATTTTCTTTGGCTGGGGAAAACTCCTTTGCCTGATCTAAATTCCTGTTATTTTGCTACCAAGGAGCACATCTTATCGGCCGCTCTTGGGTTCTCCCTTACAAAAACTGTTAAAGCTCTGTGTCATGTTTAAATATCCACTGGGACACAGAAAGAAAGTTCAACTCATTCAAGAGCTGAAGAGTTGAAGCACGTCCTGGGGTAGATCCTCTGCAGCATGAACTTCTACCTCCAGTAGACGGTCTGCTGTGCCTCGAAGGGTGGACAAGCTGACATCAGCACACCGCGCTGTAGCAGTGCTGTTGCCTCTTCACCGAGTGACCTGATGATTTCAGGTGTAGATAAGGGAGTTTGGGTTTTGTTTCTGCAAACACCGTGCAAGTTTCTTCCTGTCTCTAGTCCCTCAGTCAAAACATTCCTTTTTGGAAATGCTCAGATGATTCATTTTGTTTCAAGACTTGCTTTTTTTCTTTTTTTTTTCCATGTATTATTTTTTCACCTGACGGCAAGAAGATCTGTTGATTTTGAACCAGGCTGATGTCATGATATGTTCTGAGTTGAACCAAACTGTAATCTGGGAAAGGGAGGGGTCAGAAAGAGGGCAATGAGGTGCTCTAAGAAAACCAATCCTAGACCACTTTTGTGCATGCAGCACTGCTCCCGGCACACTGGGCCTCAGCTCAGGGACCGTGGGAAGGATATTATAGCATGGAATAATGTGGGCGCACATCGTTCGAGGCCATAGTAAGACCTAGAGCAAAACAATCACATGTCTCATAGTGGACTATTTGCTTAGCAAACATCTTAACCCATAGAAGAGCTGCTCAGGTTGATCGGCGCTTGGAGGTTTTGCTCTAGTGGAAGGTGTCCCTGCCCACGGCAGGGGGTTGGAGCTGGATGGTCTTTAAGGTCCCTTCCAACCCAAACCATTCTAGGATTCTGAGTTTCCATGGAGGTACGTAGCATTTGACTATTGGCTTTCACCCTTTGCTCTTCCAGGGCCACACTGGAGAAGGTGGCATGAGCAAATGTTATCAGTCAAGGGGGTTTGTTCAAATCAGCAGCTTTGGTGTGTACCAAGTACCGAGAACTGCCTTGTTTAAGCAGTGACCTGGTTCCACTTGCTCAAGTGAGTTTTCTCTAGCATGTCTGTCCCCTGTTTCCGCTCATGCCTTCCACCTCTGCCCCCACCATGGAGGCATAAAGGCAGCTTTTCTCCATGCAGCACGGTACACAATAAGAGCAGGGTCTTAATAACAAACAGGCTCCAAGGAATTAATGTTCCCCTCTGCAGATGTATCCCCGAGAAGTTGGCACGGCTGCTGCAGTCTGGAGGAGCGCTGACTGGTG
>NW_010423922.1:0-351 GCF_000710305.1 Buceros rhinoceros silvestris | reverse complement strand
TTTTTTCCCTCTGCTAATAAGCCCCCGAGCCACAATTGAGCAATGAGGCAATTACGTTCTTTAAGATGAAATTCTGACTCATGCAAAGGACTCTTAAAAAATCACTTTTTTTTTCCCCCCTTCCTGTGCTCTGCCAAAAATCCCGTGGTAACCTTCTTTATTCTTTTCTGTTCATGGTTAAGTGGAATGACAGCTCGAGGTCAAGAACAGAAAACAAGGTGATTTAAAGCTATGCAGAATAAAGTGGCCGGTTTCAAAAGCCCAGAGATGAATGAAACTGAAGGGAATTTCTTTGTCAAAGATGAAACCTTGGCTGATCTCTAGTATCAGCATAACGGGGAGGGTGCAGGG
>NW_010423921.1:20743-24504 GCF_000710305.1 Buceros rhinoceros silvestris | reverse complement strand
ACCTCGGCCAAACCGGTGAAAAGGGCCCATAAACGCGCCTTTAATAAAATTGTAAAACTGTATAAAACTATAAACCAAAAAAGTCTGATGGCGGGGGTGGGGGGAGGTGGGGGATACTTTTGGAAATATTTAATTTTAATTACGAAAGACACATTTGATTTTAAAAAGTGTGGTTGCATTGCTGTGATAGTGACAACTGGCTACAATTGCTGCCTTAAATGGGCTGCAGTACACAACGTGGTTCATGTATAGTTCATTTTGCTCCCAGAACGAGAGCAAAAACTCTGCAAGGCTGGCTGCTTCTTTACACATCTATCCTCTCTCACTCTCTCTAATTCTGATGGCGATGTTGATTTCCTATCCGAATCAAGACTGGAGTAGGTGAAAGCTGCTATAACCTGTCATTAACATATGAATGATTTGAATTAGTAAAGATACCTTTAAAAGCACTAAGACAATGGTGTCCAGTTTAGTTCAATTGTTTCTAATTTCAAGCACAACATGAAGAAAAACTGTGCCATAGCAATTGCTGTTGTATGTAATTACTGTTAGTGAGTTGGTTTTTATAATTTTTAAAGTGATGGAACAGAGACATGATTAATATTTGCTTGTAAATTTGTATACAGTGGAGTAAGCCCCTAATTTTTTACATGATCCCATTGGCTTTGTATTGGCTTTGTGTGGCAAGGTTTTGGTAACAAGGATGCAGGCGTGGCTTCTGTGAGAAGCTTCTAGAAGGTTCCCCTCTGTCTGATAGACTCATTGCAGACACCAAGATCAGCGAAGAAGCGGGGGGTGGGGTGGGAGGGGAAGGGGTGTTTGAAGTGGGGGAAGTGCTCCAGGCAACAGAGCAGAGATTCCCCTGTACCCTATGGTGAAGACCATTGTGAGGCAGGTTATTCCCCTGCAGCCCTTGGAGGCCCACAGTGGAGAAGATATCTACCTGCACCCCATGGAAGACCCCACGCTGGAGCCGGAGTATGCCCAAAGGAGGCTGTGAGCTGTGGGAAGGCTGTGCTTGAGCAGGTTTGCTGACAGGACGTGTAACTCTGTGGGGCACCCACACTGGATCAATCAGTTTCTGCAGGTTGCATCCTGTGGAAGCGGCCAACATTGGAGAAGTTCATGAAGAATAGCAGACTATGGGAAGGACTCATGTTGGAGAAGTTCACAGAGGACTGTCTCCTGTGGTAGGGACATCATGCTGGAGCAGAGGAATAGTGTGGGGTGTCCAGCCCCTGATAAGGAAGAAGCAGCAGAGACAACATGTTATGAACTGACTACAACCCCCATTCCCTGTTTGCCTGTGCTGCTCTGGGGGGAGGAGGTAGAGAACTAGAAAGTGAAGTTAAGCATGGGGAGAATGGAGGGGTGGAGGGAAGGTGTTTTAAGATTGGTAATAAATTAGACTATTTTCCCCGAGCTGAGTCACTTTTGCCCATGACGGTAATTGCTGAGTGATCTCTTCCTGCCTTTAGCTCAATCTATGAGCCTTTCATTTTATTTTCTCTCCCTTGTTCAGCTGAGGAGGGGAGTGATAGAGTAGCTTTGGTGAGCATTTAGTGTCCAGCCAAGGTCAATCTGCCCTATGATATGATTTTGATTTATTAAAAAGAAAATAAAATAAATTTTTAAGCAAACTAAAAGCAAAATAAATTTTTTGAAAACAAAAAGGGCACTCCAAATTTTGATAGCTTCCTTTAAAATACAGTAAATGTATTTACAACAGGATGAGATCATTAAGAAATAAAGTTGCTTGGCATTGGAAGAGGTATATAGAAGAGGAAGTTAATCGGATCTATCCTTTTAGGTTCTATTATGAAAAAAATGAGTGTGATGGAGGGCAATAATTAACTTCATCGTGTGCAGAAATGACACCATCCATGTTTTCTTTCAGGTAATATAAAAATGGATTGTTGATTGTGAAGCTGAGAGGAATATCTGGGTATGGAAGGAACAGCACTACTGCGGAGAAATTTTAAATCCCAGAGATCTCAAAAATAAAAGCCAGCTGAATAGCAACTGCAGATTGTTTAGTCATGGGAACATATGGCATCATGCAAAATACTGAAACTGAATGATTAAACAGACAGACTGAACATTTATATGCAAGTTGCAGAGCCTGTAGTCTATTTAAAGTCAAAGATAAGTACTAATTCTAAAAGCTAATAAATTCAAAAGTTCATTTCTGGAATCAATAGACACAATTTCATGATGCTGAGCACCTCAATTAACTCAATTATTTGTATAACATAGATTCACCAGATTTTACTTGCAAGAGTCATTCATGGCTGGCAAAACATGCCAAGATATATGTGTATGTATATGTGCTTGTGTGCTTTAAATTATGCCCAACAGTAAACTTTTATATATATACATATATAAAAGATTTCATTTTGTTCATCCCTGAAGACTGGTGTCTGCAGCATTGGTACAGTATGAAAAGTGACTGATTCAAGGAGAGCTACTATGAACTCTAAATAGAAATTGGAATTTATTTAACCTTCATTATTGTGGTAGCTGAATAAACTATATGGGGACCAACATTCTCTACAATATATAAGTCATTGAAATGTGCTGTATGGGACAAGAGGTACTCTTCTGTTTAGCACAGACCTGTCAGTAAGCTATGAATGCTTTCTAGCACTTACGGGACTCTAAACTGAGCAATTCAGCCTGAATTCATTATAGTAAAAATCTGCGTCATACTTCCCAGATTATGGGATTACCTTTTTTCCTTTATTTCCTCCAGTTTTTGTCTCTCAATAAGGTCAAGAAAAATAGTGAAAGTCTGTCTGCTGTGGTAAAAGTTAAATATGAAATATGTAAAGAAAATTATTATTTAATTTGGTTTCTCCTCTGAAGCCAAAGAAAATTGATTTTATTCATGTTTTTAGTTAAGATGAGATGTTTGCTTAGGAATTTTGTAAGAATATTCTTATTTGTACTGCTATTTAGATATTTATAAACATTTATAGGTGTATAGACTTAGCCATATGCTTTGTTGAAGTTACTGTTTGCATATGTACCCTATGTTCATTGTGACACACGGAAGTATAATATTACAGGGTTTTGTCAATGTTTTCTGTTTTATTTGCTGTTCTTAACCTAGTTTGATTACGCTTACAGTTTGTATAATTATGACTACAACAGATTTCATTTTTACATCAGCACAAGGAAGATAACTTGAGGTGTTGCTAGATAAGTGCTGACAATAAAATCAAATGGATTTTAAGATCTAATTCCTATAGTCAACATTTTGATGCCTCGTATTCACTTTTTAGCATTAACTCTAGGATGATCTCCCACCGAGTTATTATTTACGCAACACGAATCTCTATCGAACTGTGTTTTCAAATTTTCAATGGTCAAATTCTCTTAAGTTTTTCAATTAAAACATACACAGAGAAAAGCTACAGTGCACAAGGGAGAAGGTACACATTACTCTCTAGCTAATTTATCATTTTTGCCACTCCCTCACAACATACCTGGTTGTTGTTTTCAAATAGTAGCTACTGGGTGTTCCAGTCAAATATTTTGCATAAACTTAAACCTATGAGGAAATCTATCAGTGAACATAAAGGGACAGATTTTATCTATACATGTAAATGTACTGAAAACAACAACAAGAATATATTAAAAATGTTCTAATTGCATTTCTTTAAGGTTTTCCTTAAGGGTAGGAAGGATGAGCGGTACCTCTAACAGTAGTATGAGATGGATCTAACAGACATCACTCTTAAAGGGGTGCTTCTTTCCCT
>NW_010423921.1:0-20660 GCF_000710305.1 Buceros rhinoceros silvestris | reverse complement strand
TTTCCCTACCAACTGGGAAATTTTTTAAACTGTCACTTTCCATCTTGGTAAATATGAAGTAAGATAGGAATCGGTTGGCTTGGTGCAGCTGACCTATTTTGTGTCTCCTCCATTGATCTTCTTGTTTCCCGTCTCTCTACTGCAATTACTTGAAAACTAAGGCTTGTGCAAGTGATACTTAAGCAGCTAAGAAGATGGTGGAATAATCTCCTTTAACTCTGATCACTGGTTCTTTGATCCCTGCTCTGAATGGAATGTATACAAATATGCATTAATGAACCCATAATGTATCTATCCAGTAGATCACAATGATCAAATGATAAGGATTCAGTGGTCAGAGTGGAAAACACAGGTTAGTGGTAGCTGTAATATGAGGCTGAGAAGATCAAACTGTCTTTTTCAGAATAGAATTCAACAAATTTAGAGAAGCTGTGAATAACTAATAAAATTTTGGCCTACAGTTTCAGTCATTTTTCAAGAAAGCTAATCTTACAAGACCTCCATTTGTCAGAATCAAAATGTGCTGACCAGAACAACATATCTCATTTGCGTTCTGCAATTTTGGGTCAAAATGTTAGAAGAAAAGCTCTAATAATTTCCATCCTATTGATACTTTCCCTCAGTCTGAACCCTTCTCCTGATTTCAAATGCCAAATCAAACCGTAGTATAAGTGGTCTCAAGTTCTACTCAAATACTTCCATCGTTGTATATTGTGATCAATATTCTCTGTGAAAAGAAAAATCTTTGAATATTTAGGAAAGTGTTGCTTACAGCAGTCACATTAGTACCACTGTCACTGCCAACATTTAGTGGTCAACATTAGAAATACAATTCTTATGGCTAATAACTGAAAATCCATTTGCTGTTCCTATACTACTCCCAAAACACGTTTTCTTTTCTGAGAGCAACTAAACTATTACATAATACATGAATGACAATAGAGAAATGAATATTCTTTCTTCAAACTGTATGATTCAATCTTCTAAGTACTACGCAGCACTATGTGAAATTCAGTAGGGAATTGTTACTTCAAGGTGATGAATTATATTACATTCTAAATGATTTTTTTTCTTGTGATTTAGCTCCTTGAATGCATACCAATCTACTTGAAACACTTGAACAGTGAAGTTCATAAAAAATTTTGTCACTGTATCCAGTGACTGAACTGAGCCCATGGCATCTAGGTCTGAAACACTAGTAGCAAGAACAGGAAGTTTATAAATAAAGAGTTCTTCTCCATGGTCTTACTTGTTCATTCAACTGTCAAACATTTTAGACAAATTTATGTCAGCCTACAGTTAAATTAAGATGCCATCAGGTTGTCCCAATAGTTAAGAAAGTTAGGCTCTTCCAAGGGATATGTCACTGATGGTCTTGCTGGGGTGAGTCAGTCTTCAGAGATGTTTGTCCCCATTTCCTGTTGAAGTCCTTTTAGACATGGATATAAAAAGTCACCGGCTTGAGAGCCAAAGAAGTTTGGAAGGAGATTAAAATTATTCAAGTTATTAATAATCAAAGTTATTAATACTTCACATCACTTTCAGTAAGAGCAAAGTATATCCAGGAGCAGACATAGGATGGTTAATGGCAATGACAGAATAGAAATGGAAATTACCACATCTGAGGAGGAAACAGAACTCGGAGTTTAATGTGCTCAGATCAAGACAGTTAATGATTGTCATTGCAGAATAATGAAAAAACTAGCACACTTTTAAATTTTTATAAGAGTAGCTGATTTATCAAATTGGGAATATAACTATGTCTGTAAAATAATAAATACTGAACTATAATTAATGGCAAGAAAAATATAACCCATAGAAATAGGAGACTGTCTCTTGATTTCAACAGAATAGACACCTCTGGAATAAATTATGAAGAAATTATTTATTGAAATAGAATTGAATGGAAAATCAACTTTTTTTTTTTTTTGATAATACCAAGATAACTGGTTATCTGTGATAGAGTAACTGGTTCCCTAGAGAAGTTACCTTAGAAAGTTACCTAACTTACCTTTCAGTAAAGAACTTGAAGTGGTTCTTTATGGGAAAATATTAAAATGCAGAAGATACAGTTGGCAAAATAATTTTACAAAGAGGGGAAGAGATATTAAGTCTGCTATCATTTACATGAGGCATATTATATTTATATTTTGTGACTGTGCTAAATTCTTATCTTACAAACATAAATGCATTTCTGATCTGAAGGTCTTCAATATAAACTGTTTTATGATAATAGTGGGTGAATCAGAAGGGACTATAGTGCGGGACTACTTCTTATGTCTTAAATTTTTAAAGGCTGATGGTTAATTACAAATGACTATAATAAAACTTCTGATGAAAAGCACTAGAAAGTGTAGTCCAAAAGATAAGCATTTTAGTTCTGCCACGTCATTCGTGCTTACAGGCGTATCTTTTTTTTGTTTCTCAAACTGCTTGCCAAGTTGTCAGTCTAGTATTTGTCCTATAAGCGTTAAGCCCTATGAATAACCATGATAAACTGGCATAGCTGCCCTGAAATCGGTGAAGATACACAGGTTCACGGTAGGTTAAGTCTTTCCAATAATGATTTTGTTCCCTCATGATACCTACAGTTCATATGCACAATACCCTTCAAATATTAACAAGCTCCTGACTTCTCAGAGAAAAGTCAGTTAGAAACACTTTAAAATGATGACAGTCTCATTCTATGGAAGAGTTACACATCTGATTTCATAACTGTGTTAAGTGTTACCAAAATAAAAGTTTTTCTTAGATATCCATGAGAATTACAAGAATTGTTTTTCACATAGAGCAAATAAAAGTTTTTCTTAGAGCTCATTCACAGTTTACTATGTGGGAATATAACATGGGCTAGCTTTCCTTCACTTCCCTATCAATGTAGCTTACTTTTAGGGATGAATCATTTGTTGCACCTGAACACATGTGCATGATTGTACACACACACATACATGTACTATACACAACATTTAGAGTTAAGGAATCAGATGTCACTGTAACGGTCACTATTAAATAACTGATAAATCATGCCTGCAACAGTAAAACAAAGCTTTTCTAGTCTGGTACTCATTAACAACACATTTCACACAAATGGTTAGTTCTCATTATTAAAACCATCACTACTTAGCAACAGTACGCAGTGTTAGCTGTGAGTATTCAACACCAAAGAGCTGACTGGTGTAATTAGCAGTGATGGCAACAGTCCTTCACATCCTTGGACACCACAGTGCAAATGGCCAGGCCCAAGAGCTCTTCAACAGGAATCTCCAGAGCTGAAGTAAACATCTCTTAGCCATACCCAAGTTTGGAATCTCATCCTTTTATAAGACAGTGAAATTCATGGCAGGTCCTAGCCCTTTACCTCCACCCTAGCTACACACTGCCTGAACCTGGGGAAAAATTATTTTCCAAGCGGAGGCAGATGCCTCATGCTGTTGCTTCATTGCTGCTCTGTTTCCTAGAGCAGAAGCAGTCTTTTTGCTGTTGTAGTTTTTCTATGATGAGTAATGGCTCATCAGTGCATTGCTAGTTGTTCTGACTTATTCCCTCAACTGGTGCCAGTATTTTCAAGACCTTTGCTGTTATCTCACCCTTAAACTGTGTGTGGTAACAAGAGACACATGGTGCCATGCTGAGTCCACTCAGCAACAAACCTAACAAACCTAACATTTTGGTCTGGGTCCCTGCAAAAGTAACAGGAGGCACAGTTAGCATAAGCCCTGTGTCTCATAATTAGCAATAGTAATACTAATAACGTGAGCTGTTGGGTACACAAATGCTTTCAAGGGTATGCTGTCTTACCGTGTTGCTGCTTTTGTGTGTGTGTATGACATGCTCTTTCATACATGTTCACACTGTTTCTTTCTTCCTTCAATGCTTGACTTGTCTCTCGGGATATCAAACAAAGCTAATAAAGTGTATTGCAATAGTGGTTTTAAAACATCATGAGGCTGAAAGCTTTTTATTATATAAATTATGTCTGGATATTTTTATTTTCACCAAAACCTTCTTAAGGTCTTAATGCAGGGATTTTGTAACTTGCAAAATAGACCGTGAAGAACTCCCTAGTGCAATGAGGACGGACATTGTTTATCCAGTTCGGAATCAAATATAGTAAAACTCTTTCCTGGAACAGTAAATTGCCTCTGACCTACCTTTACACAGAATATTTGTTTTTCCCTTTTCATTATCATGGGCCATGTTTTGTGGATACTGCTTTTTGACATATGTATCTATATGAAGGAATAGTTTCACTGATGTAATGAAAGAATGCTTTATAAAATGTATATTCCTTAATTCTGGTCTTTGGATAAATAAAAGCTTTTGAATAACTGGATAATCTTCTCCCTACCCACAAAGGAATTGACTAGTGATTAAGTCTTTGTCTTTTTATCATTTTATTCATAGCTTCTAGTTATGTAGCTCTTCTATTCAACCCTGGTAGACTTCAAACACTTCACTTACTGCTGATTTAGCCATACTCATATTTAATTTTATCTAAAGGTTGTGAGGTCCCAGTTGTTTCAAGTCTCTAACTGAAATGTGACTGTAATACTGTGGAGAAACATCTATTTTTCATTAGTTAATACATTTTATGGATGAATAACAGATTATCATTCAAATTGATTGTTTCACTCAATGTTAAACTGCTGAGGTGGACTGCTGTTGGACACCATTATTCATAGCAAAGAACATACTTTTCAGAAAGGCTTTTAAATGGGAAGTAGTTATGTATTATGGACGTATGGTCACTGCCTTATGTAAAAGGAAGGCCAAAGCCTGGTGACCATTTTTGAAAGTTATGTGTTTCATTTATGAATATTGATACAAATAAATGTAATTTATTTATTAAATGTATTGATATAAATAAACGTAATGTGAATGTTTTCCTCACCACAAGGTACACCAAGGAAAGGCAATGATTTCGTGTATGATTTTCTTTTAATTTTTGTATTATCATTATAGGTGCATTAAAATAATAGCATTAAGAATTTAAAACATATTTGTTAGGTGTAAGTAAAGAGAAATATTGCCTTGCTAAAACTCATATTAAAAATGAATATTTTTATAAATACACGCTTAAGTAAAAAAGTTAACACAAATCAAAATATGATCACATTAACAGATATGATTCTTTACAGGTAACTGCTGTAAATTAAAAATTATATTAAATCTAGCATTTAGGTCCACTCAGAATCTGTCCTATAAAGGCAAAGCAGTGAGGCAGTGAGCTGTTGCCCCATGTCCTGTAGACATATATTTAGGGACTGAAGAAAAAGAAAACAGAGAGGAGCAGATGATAATGTCAAAATTAGCAATAGTGTTATTGATATTTATTGAGAGTTGTTTTTCAAAGTACAGGTACAAATGATCAAAAATTATAATAGGACAAAAGATGATGAGCTGATGATGATGGAGTTAGAATATTGAAATTTTTTTCATTTCCAAATATTTCCTTTTTTTAATTCCATTTTGTGAAAATTATAGATTTAAGAGTCTTTTAGATTATGTAGTTTAAAATACTTTATATTTGTTTAATCCCTGGGATTTAGTCCTTGAATGGGACCCCTAGATGCTCCAGAAAGAAAAAAAAAATCACTATTAATTTTGTTTCAGATATTAGAGTCTGACTGTCAGGCAACTATTTAATTTACAGAATGAGCTGTCATTGGTTTTGTCCTACTTATCTATCATCTGCAGGGTCAGGGTAATGGAGCAAGCTCTGTGGCTAGTAGTTCCAGGGCACAAGCTGAAGCATGACTGATGAGTACATAACACCAAAAGTATCCCGGGTCAAAAAGAGTAAAGGGACAGCCTAAGATGACCTGCTCAAAGCAGCTATGATGGGGATAAGAATGAGAGACAGTGGTTTTAAAAAGATACATCATTTATTTTAGCCCTCTTCCTGCAGACTTAGAAGCATCTATTTCCTTTTCTTTCTTTTTTTTTTTTTTTTCCTTTCATGGAATTGTCTCTCTCCTCAAACACACAAGCCCAAGTCTGAGTGTGTACAAAAGTCCAAAATCTCTCTGGCACAATACTTTGGTCTGGTTTTGCCTTCATCGTTTACAGTCTCTGACTGCACTGTTATCAGCCCTCTAATGCCTTTAATAGTGCTGTCTCTTCAGCAATGAAGCTGGAAGTACATTTTTCGGATATTGAGAGTCATCCAAAACAGGAACATGTCAGGTTCTCCCTCCTCGCTCTGACAGCAAGTAAAGTCAGGTTTCTGAAATAATATAGGATATTTATTTCTTCTTTGGCAGTCTTGGTGCCTTTTTGTGCTGAACCTTTTCATTAGATCCAGAGGGTCTAAATCATGTGTGATGGGGTGTCCTGTTCTGCTCTGAAGTGGCAGATGTCCACAATGCTGAAGAAACCTCATTTTCTGACTGACCTTGATGTTAGCTTTGGATACAGTTTCACGAGCTGATGCAAGGATTTTGTTTGTTAACTTTTGTTCTTAGAAGACTTTATCATCCTCTCTAACTGTGGAAGAATCTCTGCTGTAAACCTGGTTTTAGGGACCAAGGCAGTTTTAACTGTATTCTGTGACCTAACATTGTTTTTATAAATGGGATTAAATGTGATATGAAAGAGAATGGAGGGAAGGAATAAAAGTTGAGGTGAAGAGGAAGTACTCTCAAGATCTATGAAGCTTCCCTGAAGAGTGATTCTTTTATTGTAAGTAGCACTTAGGCCCTTCCTGGCTGAGATTGCTGTTTTCTCAGGTGTTTATCCCTAGCAGACACTGTGACCCTTTTGTGCCAACACTGATTGCATCTGCTGAAGAAGAAAAGTAAACACCTGTTACATCAACACCTTTACTTTAAATAGGGCATGACAGTAGCCATGACAGTGCCTCTTCTGTTATACTGTGAAGCACTGCTAGACTTAATGTGAGAGCTAGCTCACACCTGGCTCTAGAATACAGCTCTTGGTAAAGAGATTTAGTTCTTGTTTTGCCTTAAATTAGCAGTTAACAAATTTACCTGGCTGGCATTTGTGGTAATTTTAAAGGAAAAAAAGACTGTATTTTCAGTGACACAGCTCAACTTTAGAGAGTCATGTACGCACTACATATCTAAGTATCTATGTTTAGTTTTTATTCCTCATCTATAGAAAGCAAGAAGACGAACCTCTTTTACAGTCTACTGCTTTTCTACTGAAGCAATAGGCTAGTCAGCTCTAGAGAATTTCATTCCCTTTACTCATTTTTCTCCACTTGGTACATTTCTGCCCATGGAGAGCACTTGCAACAATTTTTTAAGATTCTTGTGTTCTCAAAAATCTAGTGTTTATCTTGTGTTGAAACATCTGGATAGCTACACATCACTAAGGATTAATACATCTAAGTCACTTTTGGAAGTAGGGCTTAGGTACTTCTGAAATGTCAAACAAATCTGCAAGACCAAGTTTTCTTGAAATGAGGCAAGTTTGAAAGGTTTAATTTAAAAAAGATAAAGATCTATCTGTTCAAGTATCTTGTCTATGATGACTCAGGAAGACTATGATGGAAACAGGCCTTTGAAGATGCTTTTCCAGCATATCCTGCAAGGTTCCAGCAATCTGTATCTCAGGAAATAATATTCCAAAAGATGACACTCTTAACTGTGCTGGAGCAAAATTCCCTCTCTTGGCTGACTCTGGTTTTAATAAAACAAGTTGTACTTCTCACAATTGGAGCTTTGGGGGAACAGCACAAAGTGGCATTTAATGGCAAAAAAGTGCTAGCAAATGGAAGAAATTGGACGGTTGCATGGAAAGAGAAAGGACTATGTCAATAATTTTTAAGAAATTATAAATATAATAATTAATATTATCACCCCATTGTTTTATGATGGGGCAGTAAATTACATTAGTCTTCTTAAGAACAATCAAACAATTAGTTATTTCATTAATACTTGCATAGATGACACAATTTCATTTTCATGATATTTTGTAAATATCTATTCTGAATACTAAAAAATTGAAGCAAATACATTTCTGAAAAAGTTTGTAAGTTTTTTAAGAACTGTGCTGTACATAAAGCAACACAATTGTTACATTAAACTGTACTGATATAATTTTAGCTCAGTTGTATTCTGTAATATTATATAATGAATATTAAGAAAAATACAGTTCTTTTATCTAGAAATATTATCATTGTTGCTTTTGTCTCTGTTTTATGTAAATTAACCTGTGTTGTATTAAAACAATATCATTATTTGTGATGAGGAACTAAAACACAATATAATATATCCAATATAAATTGTCTAAGGTTATAAAAAGAGACTTAACAGAAACAAATGGAAACACCAAGTACCAACAGTACCTAGTGACACAACTGTCCTAAAGATGTCTATCAAAACTGCAGCCTTTTATCCCGATTTACTGAAAATCAATTAAGTTAAACGCTAGTGCACATTTGTGACTTCAACCATTCCTACAAATGTATTTATCAGACTATTCAGTGTAATTCGTGGATGGATTTATAATGATTGGTTGAGCTCGAACTTTTTATTACAATAAACACTACTATAACTGTACAGGGAAAAGATTTTATATTCAGTATAAGTTGTCAGCATTCTGAAATGTAAAATTTTCACCTGAAGTAAATAACTACAATGTCTGAGGAATGGCCTGTTGGCTTTCAGCCTGATTCATAGCACCCTTGCTAAACAGATGGACTCCCTGTCCAATCACTGGAGAAAGTGGGAGCCTTGGAAGAACAGTTTTAGATGGTCTCAGTGACAGAAACATCCTCAGAGTGATATAATACTTTCCTAGACTCCACAGGCACCTGCCTAGACCCAGCCAATAGGAAACATAATGTAGTGAGTATATTAGATTTAGCATATGGGAACGTGGAGTAAATATTCATTCTTCCATTCAGAATTTATTGATGACCTTTCTTTGGAGAACAGATGCCTAGCAGTTTGCGATAATTTTCTACGGGCCATTTCATCAGCATATAAAATCCAGAGCCCTGACTGTATATCTTTTACTCCCATGTCAGGAAAGGATGGAGGATTGTTAGAGCTAGTACTTCATTAATGAATAGAGCCAACACAAGGACAAAATGTAACAACTTGTAATCTAGTGGCAGAGCTATATGACTTCTTGTAGGAAGTAGATTGGATAATATACTTGTAGAAATGCAAGGAAAATATTTTGTTGACGGAATGAAATTAATATATAACTTCATTGATAGAATGAAACTAGAATTTGGCTTGATAATGTCCTCAGTTTGATTCTGCGCAGTCATTTGTAGTGACTGCAACAAGTGCGGTGCTTTTGCACGACTTCTGAAAATTGGCTTAACTGAACATGATAGTACCTCTCCAGGATGTGCTAAAGCCTTTCTTCAGCGGTGTTTCAGAGGACAGATACCACATACTGAGTTACCAAGTCCTTCATGAAATGATCAGTTATTTTCTTGTCTCCTTTGATAAAGAAAGAAAGAGAGAAAGAAAAAAGGAAAGAAAGAAGAAAACCCAGTGTATTTTGACTGTCTCTGACTCTTGTAGAAGAGGGACAGGGAGCTAGAGCAGAATCTTTATGCTGTTTTGTCTTGGCTAGCAAATTCTCAAGAGAGGGCTCAGATCTGGCGTGCTGTAAAAACCACAAAATCAAGATGTGACCAGTGTTTAACACTGGCATTGCAGAGTGACAAAACACTAAAGAAAGTGGTTTTTCTATGGTATACCCAAATACTTTACAATGAAGTAATATTCAGTGGTCATTCAGAACTTCACTATTTTGCACAGAGATAATGCTCAGCTTTCTGAAATTGCACCTTTAAAGTTATTTTAGAGCTGCTGATTCTACCTATTTAT
This sequence comes from Buceros rhinoceros silvestris, assembly GCF_000710305.1. Classification (NCBI taxonomy): domain Eukaryota; kingdom Metazoa; phylum Chordata; class Aves; order Bucerotiformes; family Bucerotidae; genus Buceros; species Buceros rhinoceros. The sequence goes on along the minus strand of NW_010423921.1, from coordinate 10,845 downwards.
TTACCTACTTTTACGCATTTCTTAGCAATTTGCTCTGTAGCATCTGCCACATAGAAGGGCATCATGATTTATCTGCAGCTCTGCATATATTACTTGTTAACCTTTACAAACACCTAGTGTGACTCATTCTATCTTATCACAGCAGACGTCAGTGGGAGTAAGCATCACTCCACAGGACGACCAGTTTGTACAAGACATAAGCACATGTACCAAATGTACCCAGATAAAAGAGTCAGTTAATTTTTTAAGTGTTAAAAAGCAACATAAATGCAATAATGCAGTCTGTGATGGGTTTTAAGGCATGTGCATCGGTAGTCATACTGAGAGGATCGAGAACATAACAATAGCCTAAATAAAGAACAACAAAAAGATCCATTGTAATTGTCACCTTTATGTATCTCCCCTAAAGAAAAAACAGCCAGCTGTAGCTCTTTATGATTCTTCTTTTCCCAGGAACACCAGTGTTGATAAACCAGTCACTGCAGTTCTACACTAAGAGGACACCAGTCACTGCTAACTGCCACACTCTTGGGAAGCACCACACTTAAACAGTTTAACTTTCAAGGATTTTGTCCATGTTGCAATTTCTAAACTTATCATGGTCAGAAAGAAAGGAAATTTGCTAAGGCAAATGGACTGTCTTTTTGATTGATTTTTATTGTTGGATTCACACCTGTCTTCAGACCACCAATGCTCTCACAAAACCAAATTTATGACAAATTACTCTAAAATGGGCCAAATAGCAAATAAAAAATAAATAATCCAAATAATGAGATGAACCACCTTAACCACAACCAACCAAGCAATCAAAGTTTGGGAAGAATATTTCTGCCTTTCTCTCGCAAGTCAGGGTTACTCCATGAGGACTATTTCACTTCACAAAAGAGCCTTTATGAGGTTTTCCCAGGAGTTTTCTTTCTGAAATAGCTGGAATTGTGAGAATTGTCCCAAGCAAGCGGTTAAGAACCATGATCAGACATAGTCATCGTGCCTTATTTATTTATTTAGCTATCTATTTATTTATTTATAACATAGCTTTTTACCTTGCTTGTCTCACTGGAGAAATGTAAAATGAAATGGCTTTTTGTAATGATCTCAGCACCCCCTGTCTCAAATTAAGGACTCAAAAGTGTAAAGAAAGACATTTTTGTTGGAAGCATACCCAATGAATAGCGTTTGAAATAGTTTGTTCCTATATACTGCAACATTTTGCCTTAGTAGAGTCTAAAAATTTTGCTAATAGAAAAACAAGAAACGTCTTCCTTCAGGAACAACAAATTACCTACCACAAGAGATACCAGGAGAAGCTGAAGCACCTATCTAGGTAGCTGAATTAGGGGGCCTTTGTTTCCTATAAAGGCCATGGGGCCTGAGAAAGGCAGTATGGTGCTATGATTTTAGACTTCTAAATGAATTTTGGATGCCGTAGAGACTGCATAAACAGATTGTAGGTACCTAAAATAGCAGCCAAAGTTAAATACCCCAAACAAGAATCTGTGAATATTTTCTTGTATTATTAAGGCAAGACTATATTTAACTTCACACAACTATTATGCTTTCATTTTAAGAACGTGTCTCCTAGTGTGGCATTGCTGATCCTGAGGATTTGCCATGTATGACAAATGTTTTTTTTATCTCAACATTATCTCTTACTGTTTTGTTGTAAGTAGTTCATTGTGTAAAGAAAAATCTACCTCCCTCTGTACAAGGGTAGTTCTGAACATGATTCAGAAACTATTACAATATTGCACCAAAGAAATAGAGGCTTTAAGACTAGAAAAGACCTTTGCAATCCACAGCTAACATGCTTTTTCTGCATTGAAAATTTTAGAAAATGAAATTGTCATAGATTGGATTACCTTGGTAATGATGTATCTGATTCTGACATGTAATGTCAGGATGCAGCATTTACTTGGAGTTACTTTGTCCTTTGTATTCTGGAGTGGTATGACTCACATAGCTTGACTTGATATGTCTGAAACTGACACCTTGCCAAAGATATGCAAATGCTCCCATTTTCTGAAAGGAGCAATTAAAATACTCTGAGTAAACCAAGAGTTCTACAGAAAAACAGTGATATTTTTCCAAATTGTCAGGATATAAACAGTATTATACAGATTTTACTAGCACACCAGCATTTCTTTATCTGTGCAGAGGTATCTGTGCAACAAGTGATACTGTTCTGAAAATATTTTGTATAAGACTATAAACATACTAGAAAACAGTAATGTGACTTGATCACACACTTTACACTTTTTAAGATATAGCACAACACATATAAGCAGAAAACTGTTGTAAATACAACACATATTTGCTTCTCAACATCCAATATTTTCACGTGCTTTTTGGATTTTGTTGTATGTACATGAGCTGTTGTTTACATTTATCAAGACCAAAACCATATTATTAAATATCTCCTATACCTTGTTAGCATCATTCATTGACTTAGAAGTCCTTAGAAATTTTCTAAAGAATTAAGCTTCCCTTAGAGAATGTCCCAGATGAACAATATGAAAGCTGACAGTAAACATCGTGACTCGAGGGGACTTGGAGGCAGAAAATGTTTCCACAGGAAATATTCTTCCCTAGTTTTTCTTATGGTCTAAGACATGTTTGAGGTTTATAATTAACATGGTAAATTTGATAATCCTATATAAGTTAATAAATTATAACTGTGTTTATTGCTGTGACACAGGAGACTACTATGTGTTGCAAGCCCTAACTTTCAGCTTGCTGGTCCTCAATGGAATTGTCAGACTGGGATCCAAAATATTTATCAACTCCTAAGAAAGTCACTTAAGTTGCTCACATTTTTACCTTTCAGTGAAAATGAGTAAGTGCTGTTTGAGGTACACTAGTGTACTTCAAGTATTTTTGTGTTGTTGGCAGATGAGACACCTGTGTGAAACCTATGATCTACAGGAGTAGCAGCTGTGAATCCAAAAGTATCTCTGACAGCATGAAACATGTATGTATGAGCAATGAATTCAGTCCTTAAATCAGGGTACCACATGCAGCTGTCATTCAATATTCCATAAGAAAATAAGGAGGCAAGGGGGTAAATTTAAGGGAAATATATTAAATTCTGCTTTGTCCACAAGCTCTGTCAGGTGCAGCATGGGAGCAGCATCCAGGCAGTAGAGAGAAACAAGAATGCTTGTGTTTATCTTGGTCTTGATTGACTTTCTAGTTCCTCTTCTTTTTTCCTCTTTCATCTCTTCACATCTGTTCCCATTTAAAGACAGCTTGAGTATGAGTCTAATTTTGGTGGCTGAGGGAAGATGGGAGATGGGGGGGCAGGTACCCTAGATGCTCCAGCAGGTATTCTAGATCCATCCTCAGTCCATTTAGACCCTACAGGTTAGTTATCTCTTTGATAGCAGAGAAATCATACAACTCCCAGGTCAGCTCTGCATGGGAATAGGAGTTGTGGTGTGAATTCATATTCTAGAATTTTGTAAATATATTACAGTTGATTTGCTTTCTGTAGTAAACTACTGAAGAAAATACCCAGAGCTCATACTGTACTACTTGAAGCATTTTCAAGTGCGTATATGCTCTCTCAATCCAGCAAGACTGCTGTTTATTTTACACCTAAGATACATTTTTCTTCCTCCTGCAAGATCCTAATATGTGTAAATTGAGGAATCTTTAATTCTTCCCTCATTGTGTAGCACTGCTATCAATGGGCAAATTATTTATTATTAACCTAAACTTCCAGAAGGACAAATCCATTAAACAGTCTGTCTCACATACATTGATAATATTTTGTCTACTGCTACAGTGGTAATACAGTTTTTTTAAAATTAAAAAATGAATATGTATTTTTTTATGTGATGAGGTCCTTGTCAAAATCTTTACTCAGAAGCTGGTAGACAAACAATTCTCTTGTTGAAGAGCAACAAAACTCATAAATTTAATCTCCAAAATACTCTCTCCCAACTACTGTCTTTCTTACACATACTATGTGGAATAAACTCAACATCCCACAAGCTGAAGATGGTATGTCAATATGTGCCAGGAAATGCATATATATTTGGTAGAAGAACAAACAGAAAGACAGAAGAAAGAGAGAGAAGAAGATGAGGGGAAGGGACAGGAGGGATCTGTACGCTACCATTTAGGTCATAGCAGTTTTGTACAGGAACAACAATGTCACTGTCAAAGGGTCGAGGGACCGAGGTAACAACTCCTCGAATTCCTTAACGAATCCCCTTTGTCTCGCTAGAGACAGAAGGGGTTTAAGGGGAAAAAAAAAAGAAATTCACACCTTGGTCTGTGTTTGGGAAAACTGAAACAAACTTTTAATAAACAATAAAACCACACGACAATACACTAATATATATATATAGGCACAAACCGAGAAAAAGGGAAAAAAAAACAAAGAAGAGAGGACTTATATAACCACAGTTTTGTAACACTCTTGTTCAAGGTCAGTGCTCTGGGCAGACACCCAGCAGCGAGGTGGGAGTGAAGACTCTGCAGCTGCTTTTGGGCAGGGAGCAGAATTTGTCTCGTGGTGAAATGGAGATGGGGGGGGAAGAAACCCCGCGCGCAGCCGATTTAATAGCAGGGAAGCTCTCAGCACAGAACCACAGAGAATTCGAATATTCTCACCCGATCCAGATGGGACGGGACTCACGGCAATAACAGTTCAGAGTCTGTAGTCTTCAGGTTTCAGGCCTAGTCTTTCGCTGGGTCGGGCCTGGTAGGGCCTGGACGTCTGCCAGCAGGTTGGCGGCAGGCCACCTTCATGCAGTGAGTCCGGAAGCCCAAGAGGAGGACACTCCCCTGGGCTGCTGCTTTTAAAGGCTCCCGGCGTAACGTTTCACCTGACCTCCTTAACCAATCAAATGCAGAATTATCATACTGCATGGGATAATTCCTATTTGTCCATTACCCAAAACCAAATATATATGCATTTCCTGCATTACCCAAAACTAAGATCATACAATATTTTCTTTATATAAAACAAATTTTGCTTTATATTAAACATTCTATATGAAGTTTTTCTTGTATTTTGCCAATGCAGCTTTGCAACTGTGAATGTTTAGTCTAATGTTGCTTTTAATGAAGTTAATACAATTCTGTATTAAATACAGAAAGATCATGCTAATATTAAAAATCCTGTGAAAATGGAATTATCATCACCATTTTACCGGCACCACTGAATTTACAACTGTATTTCTGAGCAGTGTTTACATCTTGTTGGAGAAGGATTGTATGTGTTACCAGAAAGATCGTGTAAGAAGCGCTCCTAGACTGGACGATGCACACAAGAGATGTTGACTAGTCTCAGTCCTCTCAGCATAGCCCCTGCTGGAGGCACTGCAGTGAGTTACAGCTCCTGTAACAATGGGACTCCTCTTCTTTTGCAGGTGAAGGAACATTAGTATTTGTTTTCACTGTGGGTGCCCCACACATCTCAGATAGATAGATATCAGAACAGGTAGGGATACAGCCTCTGCTAGGTAAACGCCTAGCTCCCATCATTCTCTAACCCAGAGTAAGGTGAAATTAAGAGAATAGTTCTCTATCACTCATCCGCTCTTTCCCATATTTTGGACAAAAAAGCCAACACCAGCAAAGAGGTTGACAGAGCTAAATATTCCACAGGTCCAAGAGTTGTCTTGAGAAACTGGAAACAAAGAAACAAACAAACAAATGAAATGAGAAGTACAGAATATTCTTCAGTAAGAGCAGAAGGGTAAGACAAGAAAAATGGTTTCAAGCCCTACCTGCATATGGAACTATTTTATAGAATTAATTTTTCAAACAAGAAACGAGTGTTTGATCTTAATCTAGTGAATAGTGGTGTTTCTACTGGCTTCAGTAAAATAATATCTGCTAATATAAAAACAGTTAATCGTAATAAATGGATAGTAATTAAATATAAATGTGACCTCACTCATTATTAAAAGGGGACAGGACAGTGAGGTATGCTGAGTTAGCATAATAATTAAGGTAATTTTTTAACATAAGAGGTTTCCTAAAAATAAATATGAAAAGGACATATATAGTGGATGGCTTGATGAAGCCTTCTGTGCACTGAAATTGAAAAATAAAAAAAAAAGGAAAGAAAGAAAGGGAGACCACAATATAGCTTTCTAATGCAAATGTGTTGCAATTGTAAAAAGCAGCTGACAATATGTAATTGGAGTTTAAGCCTTGCTTCTGTGTAGAAAAATGTGGGCTGAAAATTTCAAAGCATTTGGTTTAGCTTATCAATTGAAAATGAAAATTGGATGCACCTCACAATTCATATGTTAGGTGAGAAAAGAAAACTAAAAATATAAATTAAAAAAACCCTTAAAACTAAGTCAAGAAAAACAAGGGAATTTTACCGCCAGATTAAATAGAGAATTATCCAACTACATTTCATCTGGTGGGACTGAGACTAAAACAAGTAAAAAAAAAAAATCCTCACAAACCATGTATTTCTCCAAACTCTGCTACAAAATACAAATATTTCGATGAAATAAGCTCATACAAATCCCTACAAACCTAGTACATTCTTATCTGTGTAGCTTCTATTTTGAATGGAAGAGTCACAGCTCAACAAGATGGCAGGATGCACTTCTATTCTCTGAAAAGCCACGTATTAGATTTATATGAAGAAATATAGAATTATATCATTTAAAGGTATTTTTTATTATAAATTATCATAACTGTATTACTTGAAACCTGTTATCTAATGTAATGTGAATGCCAATTTGTTCTTATCCAAAAGCATCTCTGAAAATATGATTTTATTAAAGAAACATTCCAATTTAAAAATGAAAGACTCTAACATAAGCTTCAAGTAGGACAAATTGTTCTTAGACTGGGAGTATTCCACAACAGATTGAATGTTCTAAAAAAAATTGTGAATGCACAATGCTAATTATCTTACAGACATGAGAAATTCTAAGTTACATACAAAAAAAAAAAAAGGAAAGATTGTAATAGATTGGTTTCTATAAAATTAAAGCTAAATTATTCCAACAGAAAAGAAAAAAATATAGATCCAGATTATAGGTAATTCAAAATAATTTGGTAATATATTAAATTATTTTCTCCAGATGTATTTATAGCTGAGCCCAAAAACTTGCAGTGTGCTTCCAGAGCAAAACCATTAAAGCTTGAAGTTGCAGATCCAGATGTTTCATGTACCTGCAATGGTAGAGAATATGGGTATTGCAAAATCATATCTGTACCCAAAAAATAAACACTGCTTTGAGTAGACTTACTTACGTTTTGGTAAGACATACGCAGATAACTGTCAGAATGATTAGTGTTCTTTACCTGGAAAGTAGCATGCTTCAGGTTGAAGGATAAATATAACTGTGTAGGGTTGTGGGGTTTTTCTTCTACTGGGGTTGAAAAGAGAAATAAAATTACGCTTGAGAGGACTCATGTTTTGCTGAGAGAAATTAACTTCCAAATAGCAGTCAATAAATTGATTATGACGATCTGTATCACTAGCAGGACACAAAAGATTCTATTTAAAAGGCGAAAATGAGAAACACTGTTGTCATTTTGATGAAGTTTACAATGACTTGCCTCTTCCTGGAAAGCTTGTCATACCCACTGAATTTTAACTCTCTACTGATATAGAAATATATAAAAAAATAATTTTAAGAAGTACTAGATGAGTGAAAGCAAATGCAAGAGACCATAGATTGACAATTTTGTAAAGAGACTAAATGTCCCGGGTTCAACTCAATGAGAAAGGCAACCATCTGAATTTGGCACTTGAATAACTAAAGCCAAAGAAAGACTTTGACTGTGTAGAGTAGTGATCTCTGAAAACAGTTCTCTCAGATTTCACTGATAGTTTCAAAACTACTGGAAACTATTGCTGTGAAAATTAAAGTCACAGTGGAATCCGCCTATGTTCAAACTCCTGAATAAATAAGCATGTGTTTCCCCCAATCATTTCTATTAGAATAAATGTGCAACAGAACTGGAAAATAAAAGGGATATAACGGGTTAGCATCCTGGTTTGAGTTAAACAGAACTAATTCTGTTCAGTGATTTTACTTTCCTGCTCAGTCTCATCTAAGTGACTGCACTGTCTGAAGTTAACAGCACATTTCTGCAGACAGTGATAACTGTCTGATTCTACAAGTGATTCTACACTTGATACCTATGATTACCACCAGGGACTGGTGTGCAGAAAGGCTCTTGCTTTTGCTTTCTCCTCTGAAGACCAAGGTCACTGCTAAATGAGGGTGCAGTACGGACAGGATAGGTGACCCTGAACTGACCAACAAGGTATTCCATCCCATAGACCTCATATTCGGTATAAAGCTGGAGGATCACAAGGGTCAAGCTCTCTTCTTCAATGTCTGGCATCTGAAGAGGACTCTGTCCATTCTGCCTTTGATTCCAGGCCGTGCATCCCTGAATCCAGTTCCACAATCCAGCTCCTGCATCTGTTTCCCATCTGCCACTGAGTCCAGTCTGGGCCTTCCCCAGCACCTGTCTACAGCAATAGTGGTCATGGTGACATGATTGCCATCAGGGGTGGGGGTTGGATTCAGTATTGGGTTTGTATATATTTGTATATGTTTCATTTTATTGTTATTATGTTCATTAAAGCAGTTATAGTTTTCCAGTCCATAAGTCTCTCTCCCTTATCTGAGTCCAGTCTGGGCCTTCCCCAGCACCTGTCTACAGCAATAGTGGTCATGGTGACATGATTGCCATCAGGGGTGGGGGTTGGATTCAGTATTGGGTTTGTATATATTTGTATATGTTTCATTTTATTGTTATTATGTTCATTAAAGCAGTTATAGTTTTCCAGTCCATAAGTCTCTCTCCCTTATTCCCTTTCTCTTCCCCTTTGGGAAGGAACAGGTGTTCATAGAGAGCGTCTGCCATTTTCCTAATGGCCAGCACAGCCCTAACCATTGTCAGAGTAATAAGGATGCAATATAAACAATAAGGGAACAATACTGTTTTTTTATGGAAGAGGACATGATGGATGCATAGTCAAGGTTTCATGGTTTCATCCAAGTTTTTATTTAAAACTTGCTTTTCTTTTTTTCTTTCATATTCCTTCAAAATCCTCAAACCTGATCGTACAAAAATTACTCTGACATTCCAAATGTTTACAATGGTTCCTTTTGTCCTTTTTCTTCTTTTTTTTTCTTTTATTTTTTCCTTTCTTGCCTTTCTTTCTTTTTTTTTTTTCCAACAGAATCCCCAAAGGAGAGGATCTGTTAATTATGGATATTTGTAACAAAAGTGATGTAGCCAAATAGAAATGGAGTTTAACACATTTTAGTCCACTATGGATACCCACCACAGAGATGAATCAGAAGGCATAAGGCAATTAAAGTCCCTGTATTGGCTATAGAAGCTAACTCAAGAACCTACGCAGGTTTCCTAAAATTTGAATAAATAAATCCTAAAATTATGACTAGATAAAAGACTGTCCAATAAGTTCTTGCACTGTATATGAGATAACTTTTCTTCAGAAAGCAGAATAATCCTCTGAAAAGAAAGGCAGAAAAGGTAAAAATCTGTTTTGAAGAAAATTTGCCTGTAAGTGATCTAGAAGAAATAAATCAGCAAGTACTACAGATTAATGAAATCAAAAGTTTCAGAAACTTGAAAACACATGAAAGCGTGTTGACATGGATGAAGGATAATTAGTAACTAAATGGTAACTTAGGACCTCTTAATCATCTGTAAATAAACAGAAAATAAGGATTTGTAAGAAAGAGTAACACAGCTGGGTCAGAGGGGAAAAGACTAAAAAGACTTACGAAAAGCCAAAACCGTAAAAAACAATGAAAGGGAAATTTGTACAATCCAATGGTAAGATAAAAAATGCAGACTACTAGACAGGCAGTATTATGGCAGGAAAGAACTGGGTGTTTCAAAGGACTGCAAACACTGTAAATTAGCAGCATTATTTATGATTCTGCCCAAATAAACCAGGGATAATGCCTTTATGGGGGAAAACTTTGCAGTGCATTACAGAAGTGCACAATGGCACTATTGCAGCTATGCAACTGAAATTATGTTAATGGGGCTAACACCTTACAACCTCTGCTTCATTAAGCAGAATGATGCATGTAAGGTAATGATGATGCTTTGTTTGCCATGGGAGACATCTGCCATAATGCCTCTAGGATTGGGAAGTACACTTAAAAAACAAAACCAAAGACTGATAAGAGAGAGTTTAGAAACAGCAATAGAAATTATAGGGATGTAAAATAAAAAAAGTAAAAAGAAAGAAGAAACTGAGGCAGCAGATTGGTATTTGGCATGAAATATTAAATAAAATGTAAAGGAAAGGGTGATTAAGTATACTTGAAGTATGCTGTGTCTACTAATGGCAAAAAAAGAAATAATATGCTTATTCTGCAATCAAATTATTTAATTATTTTGCTTTGAAATTATAATGAATAAACCAAGCATCTTGATTACTACCTAGGGAGGTTGTAGGGTCTTAATGTGGAGAGTTGATCCAGAATAGGAGTCAAAGGCAGGAAAACAGATCTTCAGTCCAAGCTGCAAAGTCATGCAGCACAGAAAATGGCAGCATTTTCCTTGGACTGTTTGTTAGGCATCCTGTGGGACTGTGATGTGTCTGTCCAATCACAGTGTAATTTCAGAAAGTTCATGTGATTGCCATGTTATCAACTAGCTGACTTAGCACCTATGTCAGCTGTTCACAGCTTCTGCTGGCTGTGCAGTTTTGGTGGGTTAACTGTGGCTGGCTGCCAGATGCCCACCTAGCTACTCTCTCTCTCTCCTCCTCCTCAAATAGAAGAGGAAGAGAAAATGATACAGAAAAGCAACATATAGATTATAGAACATTGTGATGGGTTGGCAGAAGATCTCCTTTTT
>NW_010423920.1:35069-43790 GCF_000710305.1 Buceros rhinoceros silvestris | reverse complement strand
CGTTGGTGTAGAGGCACTTCAGCTGGGCTGCTGGCCAGGTCACCTTGGAGGAACACCCCGTAATTCCTTAGAGATACTTCTCCAATGCTTCCCTGTTGGATCCTATTACCTCAGGAGCACCCGGCTCGTCTCCGTGAGACTTCAGCTGTGTTGCAGCGTCCCCAGCACGTCCCAGAGCAACAGGCTGAGGGCCCTCACCAGCATCCTGTCCCTCTAACCATGGCAGGCCATCACACAGCTTGTCACAGGCAAGTCTGATATTAACCCTCCCTACCCCACACCCTTCAAGTCTAGTTGAAAGCCCTGTCAGTGAGCCCTGCAAGCTCCTGAGCAAAGACCCCCTTCCCACTTTGGGAAAGCTGAATCCCATCTGACACCAGCAAGCGTGGTGGCGTGCAGACCACCCCACTGTCAAAAACCCCAGGACTGCCACGGAGCCACGAATTAACAGACTGGGTCCACCTGCTTCTCCCAATGTCACCACCCGCAACTGGAAGGAGAGAGGAAGGAACAACCTGTGTCCTCTGTGTCTCCAATTGTCCTAGTGGTAGTTTTTGATGTTTTCCAGCAGTCCTTTGAGCTTCCTGTGCCAGTCTTCCTACTCAGGTTAAAATTCGCTTTACTGAGCTAAGGCAAGAAACCTTTCACGAGAAAGATTAAATGCTGTAGGAGCCAGCAATTCCTAGAGCCCTGCCTTCCTCCCAAGAGAGCCGGGGAAAGGAAGAGGTGACTGTCCCTGGCTGCTCCCCTGTCCTCCTGCTCCGGGCGAGTGGGCACAGCCAAGGGCCATCACTGAAACCACAGAAATTGAGTCCAGGGCTTTCCTCAATCCAGCTGCATTTCCAAAACACCTAGAATGCTGTTACTGAAGAGAAACGATAAAAAACCAAACCCCAGACAACCAAACAAGGAACACAGAGAGTCCAAGTCCTCTCGGAGCAGCAGCCCATGGTATCGCGATGTGCTCAGCAGCAGGATGTCTGTATCGTGCAGCACCACTAAAGCAAGCACGTCCAGGGCACTGGAAAATCCTTGCCCTGACAAGCCAGCTCTGTGCTGCCGCAGCGAGATGCAGCTGCTGTTTGACTCAGCGCAGAAACAGATAAAGACAGGATCCATCCAGAGCGACCTACATTTTCTGAGAGGCTCGCGCAAGGGAGGCGGGTGCTTCGCTGCAGCACCCCGTTCCCACGGCTACACCAAACGATGGCCAACGAGAAGGACGAGGGTCCGCTACACGCAGACACCTTCCCTCACCCGCTCCTCCAGCCCCGCTCAGCGCACAGCACCCCGGCTCTGCCCTGCGAGGAGCTCGACCTTGACCGGGTGCACAAATGGACTCTTCACACCCGGCACCTCGTTCAGGGTTTGCCAGAGAAACCTGGGGAGGGTGAAGCCAACAAAAAGATGGGGATAACACAAGCAGAGCCTGCAGCTGGGCAGAGGAAGGCTGAGTGGCCACAGGGCAGGCAAGAATGAGAGTGCCCATCCCACCGGGCTCTTCCAGGGAAACGCGCAGCGATACCCAAATCCTCCTTCCTTGCTGGCAGCGTAACCTCACAAATCACTCAGAAAAGCAATTTCCCTTCCCTGCCTCCTGGAGCTAACAGGTGCCTATCGCCCAGAGTCCAGGAGCACGGGCTGGTGTCTGTTCCCTCACCCGCTCCTCCAGCCCCGCTCAGCGCACAGCACCCCGGCTCTGCCCTGCGAGGAGCTCGACCTTGACCGGGTGCACAAATGGACTCTTCACACCCGGCACCTCGTTCAGGGTTTGCCAGAGAAACCTGGGGAGGGTGAAGCCAACAAAAAGATGGGGATAACACAAGCAGAGCCTGCAGCTGGGCAGAGGAAGGCTGAGTGGCCACAGGGCAGGCAAGAATGAGAGTGCCCATCCCACCGGGCTCTTCCAGGGAAACGCGCAGCGATACCCAAATCCTCCTTCCTTGCTGGCAGCGTAACCTCACAAATCACTCAGAAAAGCAATTTCCCTTCCCTGCCTCCTGGAGCTAACAGGTGCCTATCGCCCAGAGTCCAGGAGCACGGGCTGGGGTCTGCACGGGCATCCATGCACATCTGCCAGAACACGAGGAAAACCAGTAAAAAGCTACGAGAATGCCTAGCCAGCCGGTGCACTTATCTAGTTCTCACTAAAAATAGACTTTTTTCACTCCGAAGTAGGCAGTTCACCTTGAAATTCCAGCCCTCCAAACCCCACTTTGATACATGTTAAAAGTACATTCGGCCTACTTGGAACTGACAAAAAAGTCTGTCAAAAAATAAACTATCTTGAGAGCAATTATGAAGCCCAAATCTAATTTAAAGATGACTGGAAAATAACCCGACCCAGAGTTTACGTAGTCAGCTCTATGGGAACACTGTAATGTCATTGTTACTAATAAAGAAAAAATACAGCCCAGCTCTCTTCTCTTTTAAACAACCTGGAAAAGCACCCTCAGAGGTACGGGTCTCACAGAGGTGAAGAATGATTTTAGCCATTCATCGTTTTAATCATCTCATTATAAACTTATTCCTGTCACTCAAGAGATAAAAAAGAGTATTAGGTTTTTTGGTTTTTTTGTTAAGATCCAAGAAATGTGAGGTTACAGAGCAGCAATGTGCTGCTGTAACCATCATCTTTTGCCCAGAGTGGCTGCACAGGAGTCTGCTGGTTGTTTCTCAAGCAGAGAGATAAATGCAGCTGCATAGAGTGAATCCCCTTCCTAAAACCCCTCCTGACACTTCTCTGTATTATCCAGAGTATAGTTACGAGGTGCCAACAGCCTCCCAGTATTTTTCAAGACTATGTTATGATGTTCCCACACCTTCTGTATGGATAAAGAGCAGTTAAAACAGCTCCTTGAATTAACGGACAATCAACAGCGACCTTTTCCTGTCAAAACACAAAAAGCTGTTGGAGGTGCAGAGCACTGACTGCCAGGAAAAGAGCGAGCCAGCACTTGGGCTGCAAACACACAGCAGCCGAGATGTGCGTCACGGCAGGGGCAAAATGCCGCGACACGCCAGCTGTGGCTGTGGAACGGACCCTCAAGTCATGAAATCAAGTGTCCAAAAGTCAGGAAAGAGCAGGCCAAAGGCTGCCTGGCACATGCAGACAGGTCCCCAGGCCAGCATGCCCTGAGACCACTTCTCGGTTCCACCAGCGCCAGCCCTGGTGCCTCTTTCAAGCACAACCAAGTGTCGCATCTGAGCATTCAGGAGAGGACACTGCGCTAACCACCAGCACCAGGGATGCGCACAAGAGCCACCACCTGTGGCACTGACCTCACAGTGCGGCACGAGAGCCGATGCAGCGTAAGACAACCCTGCTCCACCATGGGGCAGAAGCAGCTCACAGTCCACAGGGGAACCAGCACATTTGACCAAGGCCAGGAAGGGGAAACCCAGCCTGCAACTTCACCTCGTACCTGCAGCAAAGGAGCTGAAGATCCTCCGAAGGTCTCTCTATCCAGCTGTGGAGAGACTCCTGGTTTGAGTAGCTGCTGCATGACACTACTTTGAAAGAGGGTTGGTATGACCTTTTGGGGGTATTCTTGCGGGTGCTAAAACCTCCAGTGCTCGCCTTCCAAAACACCTCAAAGCTCAGTGTTCCCATAGAAACTTGGAAGCCTTGAGCTTGCCAGACCAAATCCATAATGACGTTACTCAATGCATTTTTGCAGCCATTTAGTCGAAATAAAACCAAAACATAGAGCACTCCATTACAACATGCAATACAATCTAATTCATACTTAAAAATAAATCATGAATCATTGCACACAGCTAACAGTGACTGCTCTTTTCAGCTGCCTGAAATTTATTAACTGCTTTTAAACATTCATTTAGAAGCAGGTATTTTCTTGGCTGTTTAAGAATGCCTCTTCCCCCCAGGAAGCACCAACTTGGCAGTTCTTCTTAAAACAAAGACAACATCAAAAAATAAAAGAATTGTCTTCCTCTGCCTAACAAAAGCCAAGGAACGGATATGGAGGGAGAGTGCTTCCCTCTGTGACAGTACTGCAGCTGCTGAATGCAAGCTCCTCAACGCCAAGTGTCTGCTGGACTGACAGACCAGGGTTATTTCAATAAATTTGTCTTTAGTATCTTTAATTTTGGCCTTTCCCATGCACACCGCTTACTCTGACTTGTTTGGGGCAGAGATCACAGAGCTTCAAGCCCCAAACTGCACAGATTTCTATTATTAGTAAGGTCTTTACAATAGCATCTATTAAAGTCTTCCCGGCACATTTCTGAATTTTGAGACAAATTCTTCACCCACCAGCAGTCCTCCAGAATTCTCAAGAGGATCTAGGACACACTGCAGCGGAAAGATGAGGAGTCACAACCTTTTCTTTAATATATTCAGGAAGAAAAACTCACTTCAGCAACTTAACTACTCAGGGGAATTCCCAAACCTTTTCTCTCCCTTTAGATCAACCCAGCTGATAATCGTTTTAAACAGAAAACCCTTTCTAATTTCTTCCTCCTACAGTTATGTCGTAAGGACTGCCATAAGGATTTCTAGGTGAAATTTCTGGGGATAAGACTTCTCTTACTTTTGAAGGAAGTGACACAAATGAGTTGCCAACCTCGCAGGACCCTTGCACTCAGGCGCAGGGGACCACAGCTGCCTGCTGGCCTCAGCACAGCCAGTCTGGCTGGAGTGAAGGAACTCGCAGGAGTTTGTTCACGTGACAGCATGTGCCTGCGCTCACAGGCTGCACCGGGGCTTTTTAAAGAGGTTTGTGTAACGCTGAATTACGTCAGACTCAGTGTCGTTACTGAAACTTGCTCTCAACCATGACTGAGGGCAGAAGCCCCTGCGGGCAGCAGTGGCATCAGCCTGGGGTGAGCACACCCAGCCTTGTCTGCATCGATGAGAGAAGCAAAGCAAAGTCACAAAACTTACACAAAGGACATGCAGGACCACAGCTCCATGTCTCCTGTCCTCGTTAGTGAAGATGTCATCAGGGAATTCATGGAGAGCTGCAAAAAGGGGGAAAAGAAAGCTCAGATATTTAACTGGTTACTCAAAACCACCACACCTGCTGTAAGTAACTTAACGAAAAGTTTCTACCGGGCAGCAGTCCTACGACTACAATGCCAGAGGCTCTTCGTTCCGTCTTCCTGTTAGTTTAGCTTGACTTGTTCATTGGCAGTTACAGCCTTTTCCCAAACGCTTACTGGGTAATTTGCTTCTGTGGCAACCACAACGCTGTGCGCCAAGGATTCCTTGGGAAGGGCAGGTAAATTCCCAGAGCACACCACTGCATTCGCCTGAAAACGTTCAAGAGAAACAGCACTGTACAGGGTAGGTGGTGGTGGGTCAGCTCTCACCAAGCACTCCTGACCTACTCAAAGCCAAGCCATTAGTGCTCTCAATGAAGGATACAGGCCTTCACCCTGCAGTAAGGCTGGAGGACTCGGGCAGACTCCATGGTCTGATTAGCTTCAGAAAAAGCATCTGCTTTGTAGTGAACCATGGAAAAACTTCATGCAGAAACATTTTGGCCTTTCAAATTATTTCAAATAAGGATCTGACAGAGCAAGCGAAAAACCAGCAGTCCAAATCAGATGCTGTTTCTCTCCGTAAGGCTGCCCGCTGGAAGGGTAGGTGTATCCCGCTTCTGACCTCACTGAACTTCTCACAATCACCATCTCCTCGGTGCTCCACCACACCTTGCTGCAGCCCAGCTCACACACAGGAAAAACCAGAAGGCATTCTACATGGTCAGAAGGCGACAGGCTAAACGTGGCAACCCCCCTCCGATTCCGCCCACCGTCTGGCATGACAAGGCAGCACACTTTGCAGACAGGCAGAAGTACTTTCACCGCAGAGCGTGTTATAACTGGGGGATTTCATTCCCCAGGGATGCTTTGACAGGCAACAAAGAAGGAAAGGCCCCAAAGGAGATCCCCCACCGCTCCTCTGTGGGTGATAGTAACCGTAGTAACCATAGTAATCTAAACGCAAACTCCAGTTGCTGTAGGCCCTGTCTTGAGCAGTCGGCAAGAGTGTGCATGGGCAGGACAACTGATCTTTACAAGTTCTCTGCTTACACTTAGCCCTCAGCATCCCCCAGCAGCCGCTTCTGGAAACGGGGTGCTGGGCTAGTGGCCATTATGTCAGCTTCCTGAACAATCAGGAGAGAAGAAAGGGATGTTTGAAACCTGCAGTAGAGGTGATGGAAGCAGAGCCGTGATCTGGTTGATCCAGCACTCGTGCTTTTGCTCCCTTCCTCCTTACAGCAGAGAAAAGCATCAGCTCCAAAGTGATGACCTCACACCTAGAGGAGGTCTGCACTTCACCTTGGCTTTACCACCTGGTTTGAGTCCAACAGAGTCACAAAGCCTTAGATACGACACACCAACAAGCATCTGGGGCAGACGGCAGCCCACTGTGCCAAACAGAAAACAGCCCACAATTCGGCTGCCTTCAGTGGGGCGGGACCTTGTCAGGTTGGCAGTTCTCTCTCCAGAGTCGAGTAATCCATACAACGGTTGAGAAGGGCACACGCTACAGTCGGATAACCCTTGCTGCAAATACTGTGTTGCAAGCCACTTAAAGACAAATTACTTCCATTTGCTCAAATGGTTTATCATTGTTCTAGATGTTAACTGGATTACGAAGCACTTAAAGACAGTCTGCCAATGAGGTTGCAGGAAGAGCTTTCGATGATAAACTGAAAAGCAAGTGTGATGATGACGTTCTGACATTCCAAGTGCTCCTCAGTAATTCCAGATCTGAACTGCTCAGTAACAACTAAAACAACAGCTTTCTGCTGATGGTCAGCTCCACTCGATCAGCCTTGAGTTGGAAAAATCAGGCTGTGTTTTTTCTGGCTTTCACATCGTTATCATCAATAAAGCTCCAGCAACTGGAATTCAATTAGCAATGCCATAGACTATTAAACGGAAAAACAACTCAGCTTGCCCTCACCGGTTTGCTGCAAAAGGGAGCTACGACTTCGTTTTGTTACTAATGCAAGCAAGGGATCTACCCAGGACTGCATCTGAGGGGGAAATGCTCTTTACACAAGTGGTTACAGAGTCCTAACAAATGAGTTATGGGGACTAGCAATAGCTGCGACTCTTCACAACAAAGAGGGATTCACCTGCCAGGAGCGGCCCCTATTTTCTTCTGAAGCACATCTAGTACCGCCGGGACGCCACTCACCCTCCCAGCCCAACAACCCATCGTGCCAGCTACGCACAAAGCTGCCAAGACCGTGTTTAGGTGTGCAGCCTAAAGGAACTGCTCAGCCAGGTGCCAGCACGAAGACGAGTTAAAAACCCGACACCAACAGAAACACTACAAAGATGCAAGACAACTAAGTTAGAAGAGTGGAAAAGGATTCCTCGTCCCCCAGCAAAACGTCATTACATGAAAACCAAATGTGTTCATCCCAGTTTGGTGTCAGGAACGTTCCTGGCCGAAAAACGTTGCAAAGGAGACTTGGGGAGGTGCGTACACAGACACACACTGTGTACGCACAGACACACACCTCCTCCTGCAGCCGCCCCGGAGATTGTACTGACAATTCATAACAGCGAGTCGATGAAAACCCAATCCCTTGATCAGGAGTCTCTAGCAGGTTCAAGGAGACTTAAGTGCACCTAAGGTAAAAGCATACAGAAAAAAAAAGAGTATAAAAATAGAACGAGCCAGTTGCCTCAGCGGAGGCGAGGAATCCTTCCTGTGTGCAGCAGAAAAATCTGATCCTCCCTCAGGTTTGGGTTCCTACCCCGCGCTGCAACGAAATGCACCCTGCATTCCCTGAACGTCTGAACACAAATGATTTTAGAGGCTTGCACTTGAACCCGTGCAGTTCTAAAATAACGTATGCAAATCTGCAATCTGCTGCATTTTTGTGAGATGCATCAGGTGCAGATGAGCACAGAGAAGAGGAGAGCTTTGCAAAACACAGGAGCTCCTTTCCCAGAAGGAATAACGGGTGTTGGTGGAACACCACTCCAGCAACAGCTGCCCTATTTAGCTAGCACAAAGGATCTCACGGTTTGTTATTCTGCTTAAAAGAGTCCTCAGCTTTGGTACAGGAAATAAGGACAGATTTTGCCAGGCTCATTCTGATTGTACCAGGAAAAAACCCACCACCCTGTCGATGACGCTGAACTCCTCTGAATTAACGATTTCCGCCTAATCAATCCACTCTGGTCCTGCAGACCTGGTAGGTGTGGGGTCTGCGAATGGAGAAGGGCAGGATCTCCACGCGAGCGCAGCACCTCTGCGGGTGTTTTCTGCGTGGGCATTTGGTACGAGGCCAGCTGCCGAGCCCAGGTGTGCACCCTCGCGGCAGCGCTGCAGCATCCCGCCCCGACAGCATTTCTACCGCAGACGTACGAGCAGCACCTTCGGACGCGCGCCACCCGTTCGACAAGCAAAGCGCAGGAGCGTGCCACTCAGCACGATGCCCTTCCTAGGGCGCAGTTCAACCTCGGACTGGCGACTTGTAAAATCACTAGGAAATAGCAGGGTTATTGGAATTTGGAAGTGATTGGAACTGGATTAATTATTAGCTTGGAAAAGGACGCTAAATAATCAAGGAGCAGATCGTGGTAGGTGTAAACACCACTCTTTAGAATTAGCCGAGGACCAGACTGCAAGACTTGAGCTGTTCAGAGTGTTGGCACTGGGGTGCGGAATGGGGAGCCCACACCTTCGGGAGCAGGGCGTACGGCTTCTACCGCAGCCCCCGGTGCAAG
>NW_010423920.1:10017-34926 GCF_000710305.1 Buceros rhinoceros silvestris | reverse complement strand
AAGCCCTCGCACCCGCTGCTGCTCGCTCACTCGGAAGCACGCACAAGGGTATAGCAGTACGTGCCCTCGCCAGACCTAGAGGAAAATTTCGTAGCCATGCGTGACAGGGAAAAGTTATTTTAGTCCTAACACAATGAGCTGGAATAAATTCCTGTCCTTCTATTGCCAATCAGTGCGCAATTCACTAAAACCGGAACCTTGCTCAGCCTTGGCTTTAGCTCAGTTTCAGAATGATCCACATCACCCCCTGCACGGAGGATTTGCTGGCGCAAGAGAGACTGGCCTCTGTTCTGCACAGCCAGCCTACTCCTGGCAGCTCTCACGCCGTGCCACGAACAGACGTGCAGAGAAGACGCTGCTGGACCATTCTTCTGGACAGCAGCAGGGAGCGTCATCCTTTCAAAACCCTCTTCCCTGCCACTCCTTTCCTTCACGAGTCAACACTTCCACCTTTCCAAAAGGATTCTTTTTTAAAAAACACCACCACCGTACCGGAGCAACAGTTCCCAAAGCTGCAACATATACTATTTTTAAGAAAAGTCTTTATGTTGCTAGCCAGTGTACCTACCGCAGGGACAAGAAAACCCTTGGGAGATCTGCTGTCGCTTCCGTAGAAGGAAGACCTGAGGATGTTCAGCCTAGACAGTGAATTACCAGCAAAGAAAACTGTCGGACGTTTAAAAATTTGGATCATTTTCTCACACTACCTCCACAATTCTTTCACCACCAGTGGTAAGTCACACCAGCGCTAGGCACTGGAATCCCACAGCATCCAAACACCAAGTGGGGAGACGCCCAGCCCGTCCCTGTATACAGGGTACTCTAGGATAATTGCTCTGCCCAGCGGCCCCTGTTCGGCTGCTGCTTTCCAAAGAGCGCTTCAGCTGTGGGCCATCACAACAAGGCTGCAGAGAGGCATGACTGGAAAAAAATGACACGAGTGGGCTGGATGAGAAACCAGATTTAGATATATTACCAGCACTGAGGGGCCATTGCGAGGCACAGCATCAACACCACTTCAGCTGTCGTTAGAAGTCCCAGTGACAACTCTACTTCTGCAGCTGGTGAAACACGCAGACGGGGAGCTATGCCAGGCAGCTGGGCACGAGCTCTTGCCTAAGCCTGGATGACAGATCGTTTGGCTCCTATGCCCAGCTCGAGGTGCTCCAAGCATGCCAGCTCCCAACAGGACAGCACATACATCATTAGCAACAACCACTACAGGAACGGAGAACTTGAGGGACCATCATTCTGCCGCTGCACAGACGCAGGTGGTGCTGTTTCTTGGGCAGTGCCTGTCGTACTGGTCGTCCCATCTCAGGGGGGACACGGGTCAGCTGCAAGCAGCTCAAAGAGCAACAGCAGGATCAGCCAGGACCGACAAGCTGCCGAGCACGAAACATCGTGATCAAGCACCTCTTCAATCTGAAAAAGGCAGCGTGGAGCAGGAGTTTCTGAAATGGAGTGGCAAGGAGAGGGGGAGAAGGGACCAACTGCTCTCCAGCTCTCCCAGTGTGTCCACTGGAGGAGCCAGTAGGAAGCAGGGTCACGGCCACCACAGCCCGTCCCACAGCACACACAGACAACCCCGCGCGCACAAACCTGAACTTGCTGCGGCTCGAAGAAGCAAACTGACAAGGCGATGGAACAGAAGTCATCCACTGAAGATGAGTAACGTAGGATTGTTCCTGTGAGTCAGGAAGTCCCTGTGCAGCAAACAGCTGCAGCCAGGGAAAGCGCACCAGAGGCGTCCCTGCATGTTTGCTCAACAGGTTTGACTTCTACTATTGCCATCTATGAGGGAAAGGTATTAGTGGAGCAGATCCCGTGACATGACCTGAGACAACGCTGTTGGAATCAATGCCAACAGTTTTTGTACACTGGGAAATAAAAAAAATACTTTAAAACCACTAGTTATCTTTTTCTCTCCATCCTTGTATCAACGATTTTAGCATCAAGCTCACAATTTTGGAGTGCTTCAGGGTGAGCAATAACATGACACTCACCACCTGCCTGCACATGGTCTAGCCCAGTTCCCTGACCTCCAACAGCAAACCCTGAAGGACCAGCCCAGGTGTCAATTCTGACAGCACCACAGGCCCTGCCAACTATGCCGGAGAGAAACCGCCACATGCCTGAAGCCCATCCTTCACACGGAGCAGTGACCTGCTTGCTGACACGGGGCGCTTGCTGACGCAGGGAGGTGAGGGGGCTCTGGAACTGCTGGTTGTGTTCAGCTTCGCAGCCACCGCCACCTGGAGAGTGGCTCGGATGTGGACGGCCCCTTGCTCCGCAGCACGCCAGTTCCTGCAGCAAAAACCCACAGGACAGCTTTAAATCGCACGGTATGGAGAGCGAGGGACTGAAAATCTTCAGCTGTTTTTAAAAACAACAAGGATCAGTAAAATTCTCCCTGAGGGGAGGGCAGAGTACCTTTTAATATATACATATAAATGTTTTACTTTCTGCCAAGTAAAAATGGTGTTTGTATTACAGTGGCATGATCTAAAATTCAAGAGAGCCAAACTATGTTGATATATCAATAATAAATCATTTTGCTAATGTTTTACTCATGTCACCACTTAACAGCTGAGAAGCAGCAGCTGAGGCAGTGTGGGGGTTGGGCACACCACTGCAAATCATGCAGCATCCCCTTCACGGCCGATGGCACCATCCTGTACAAGAGAGCTCTACAGGGGTCGGCTGGGCGTTCAGACAGCATGCTCTGCACCGCTGCAGCAAGGAATTTGTCATTGCCAAAAATCAAACGTTCACGGTGGGTTCATGGTTGGGGTAATCATCAGCTTGTGTGCGCTTCCACTTCCTTAGGGGACTGCCTGCTGGTTTGCTCCCGCAGAGGAGTAGCGGGGCTTGCCCAGCACGGGGGATGCTGATGGCAAACTCGCTGAACAGAAGCAGTTGTGCGTTTTTCCAGGCTGGCTCTTCAGCAGTTGTTGGCGACGCACCCAGAGCACTACTGTCACGACAGGAACCTTGAACAAGGCAAGTCCACTGCAGATCAGCTCGGACCAACAGCCAAAATCTTCCTGGCAGCACATCTGTGTGGGTGCCAGGTCACCTTTTAAAGGCAGAGAGCACACAGGGAGAGGCGTGGGGCCACGCAAGGTCCGCCCGAGGAGGGCAAGCAGGGTGAAGTGGCTGCTCTGCATGGCCGGGTAAGGGGATTCCTGAGGTGAAGATGGCAGGAGGGAGCTTCCCTGAGCCCATCCGCAGTGCACGGTCCCAGGGGTCTTAGCAGCGGTCCTGTCTCAGAGGCCAGTCCTTCATGTCTGCGCTGCGTGCCCACCCCAACACCCCCCTATTGCCAGCAGCCTTTGGAATCCAGGCTCACAGAACCAAAGCAGAGCTGCTGGCGCAGACGTAACGCGAAGCACAGCAGCCTTGGACAGGGATGTCAATGCATGAGCAGAGGGCTCTGCTCTGCATACGATGAGCAAACGCCTTGACCCCACCTTTCCAGGAGCTCTCTGGAAAGGTGCAGCGCCTGCAGATGAGGGGGCATGTTACACTGGTAGCAGTGCTCAGGAGCCACAGAAAGACCCCGAGTCCCACCTGGGGTACTCAAACCAGACATAAATCACGTGGAAATGCCCCACACGAATCACTCATCCCATGAACTCCCTCTCTGAAAGCATTCTAGTTGATTTGCTACGTTCTCTTATCAGAAAGCAGTCCTTTAGCTAAATATGGCAAGACGGGAGCGCTGTGGGATCCTGCCAGGACATAAATCCCATCGTAACTTCACCCTCGAGTCACACAGGGCCATTTATTCAGTCTGGGGGATTTTTTTAGATACTAAGATGAGATACAGCTGTGTCAAAAGCTTCTACTGGAAGATGTCCCTGCTGGCTGCAGCGTGCCCCTGAAGCTGGGCAGATGCTGAACTGCCTGGCCAGGCGTCGGGGCACGGAGGGCTCACTGGTGTCAGCACTGAGGGGGGAAGCAGCAGCGGACTCTGCCAAATCTTGCCAGCAGGTCAGAAACGCCCCCGGGCCACGGGTGTTTGGAGGGGGTTCACAGCAGAGGGTGAGGACCCACCGCGCCTTACTTGGTCCCTGCTCCTGGGCCAGTGACCAGCTCCACCGGCACTGTGGGACCGTGTGGTCAGGGCCCCAGGGAGAGGGGCTTGTGCCCGCGCAGGAGCAGCAATATGGAGCTGAGAGAGCCACACGCATCCGAGAGACCCCGAAACTGCCCATAGCCACCCCGAGGTGCCCTGTGGCTCCCTGCTCTTCCCCTCCAAGTTAGCATGTGATACGCACCAAACGGGCAGCGTGCCGGGATGTCTTCTGAAACAAAAACATAGCGGCCACATGCCTTCCTCGGAGCGGGCGCCTTCTCCTCCCCACAGTCCTGCGGAGCCTGGGTGGCCCCACACAGCACCGGAGCAGGGAGGGAGCCAAGCGTGACCAGAGGTTTCCAACCACCCCGCCAGCTCTGCACAGAAGTCGTGTGTCCCTGACAGCTCGAACACACCGAAGGTCGCCTCTCCTTGCACTCGAACCAGCCTTGAACAGCACCCAGCATGGAGAACGCCCCAGCTCGTGCCTATTGTCACAGAAAGTTTCACATCGCAGATCCAAGAACCAGAGACCAGGGAACGTCCCTGGTATTTTCCATGACACCACAGCAAGCCTTTGGCTGCTTCACCAGCATAAAACACGCAGCTTCCTAATGGGAAACAGACCTGCCGCCAGGCCAGAGGCACACCACCCATCAGGAGCCTTGCCAGTACAGCCCAGCGTGTTTTCTGGCCTCCCCTTCCCGGGGAGGCCCCCAGCCCCTCCGCGAGCAGCGCGAGCCCTCAGGACCTGGGTGTCCTCGGCCCTCTCAGTCATTGCTTTTTTCTGCTCTCCATAACAAGCCGTGTCTCTCCAACGATCAAATTGGTCTAAAGTCGCTATCGTGAATGCCTGCGTAATTTAGAGTTTGTTTAAGGATGTATGAGCTTTAATCCACAGGAACACTGGACATCTCCGACCGAGCAGCCTCCCAAACCCCCTTCCCTTCTCCGCCCTGCCCACAGGGGCCTGATTCTGCTCCGCCAAGAGCAGATCCTCCGGAGCTGGAGCTCATCAGCCGGGAGACGGGCAATGCCTGGCCGCGTGGAAATGGCCACGCAAGGCCACCCGAGATGCCTGGGGGCCGGGGGCTTTGGTGACAACACCAACAGGTTAAATGAACTCAGGGTTATCATCTTATACCATGCCAGATGCTGGTTTTTAATCTCGCTGGTCTTTAGTTTCCTTTATCAATGGACAATAACAGCCCAGTCAAAATGCACGTTCCAGTTACAGATAGCTGTTATCTTTCCAGCTCCTCTGCCAGAGATCCTGACGAGAGGCAGAGTGATGGGAGCATCGCAGCTCAAGCTGCAGAGCCTTGCCAAGTACCTGTTTACAGGTGCCTCTTGGCAGCATAAGCCAGACACAACAGACACGGTCTGAATAAAATGGGAGAGGGCTGCGCTTTCTGAGCATGGTAAGTTATGTATCGGCTGGAGGAAAGAAAGGGGGAGAAGGTGGAGAAACGGGAATATGAGATGATGAACCACGTGTACCACAGGGAATTCAGAATCGGCAGCTGATTTGCAGGGGAAGTGAGAACGAACATTGCCGCTTCCCGTTCTGGGGGAAGCACTCATGAGACCTCACTGACTGGAAACACCAGGCACAGCAAGCTTCCCCATCTGCCTCTCTGTGCAAACACCCTCCATTACAGTTCCTGGGACGCCCCATTTCTGCCTTGTTGCACCACGTCTAGGAAGGGAACGTCTGGCCAGCTTGTGATTTCAGGCTGCAGGGACATTTCATCTCGCGCAAAGCGCATTTCCCTTTAAATGAGGCACGTGTGAAGTGCTCAGTCCTGGGCACCCCACAGTCTGTTGTCCCCCTTTTCTCATTGTGCGTTGAGTTGCAGTTGCCTCCAGGCTCGAATCCTGCTCTGTCACGTGGCTGTTCTGTTAACGCCAAGCGTACACACTCCAAACTAGAGTCGGGTCCAGAAGAGGTTTCCCTGAAACAGATGCTTTCCCCAGATGCAGTAAGTAAAGCCTTGAAGCGACAAACCTCTACATATAAGCAGAGCCTTGGTGAAATTGAAAAGATTCTGCCTTGGCCTTGATGCAGAGGAAGAGCTTGCAAGGTCAGAGGCACATCTGAGATCTGAGGACAAGCAGCGAATATCTCTAAACACTAATGGCGAAGAAATCAGAAATAATAAATAATATGCAACTGTGTATGGTTCAGGGAGAGTTTAACTCAGATAACAGCAGCAAGTGACCTTTAGAGAGAAGGTTTTATTTTCTTGTGTTCATTAGAAGACTGACTTCTGTCACAGCAAGGTTCTGACACCTGTCTGCCAGCTTCGCTTAGCTTTTGTATTCCTGTCTTTCATTTGAACACACTACCGTTTCTGTCTTGCTTCGTTTGCGTCCCTCCGTCACCCATCACTAGCAGCAATTACTACTGCTAGAAGGAAACGCGTGGAGGAGGCGCCCGCAGAACCTCCTCCGGCAACAACTTCACAGAGGTAAGCACAGCTGGCCTGGGGTCAGGACGCTTCCCTGGACAGACACAGTACGCGTGCAAAGCTATCCATCATCAGCAACAAACGCTGGTCAGAAACAACTGGCACGAGGAAGGTTCTTAGCAAAACCACAGCAAGAGAAGAACAAACCTCTGGCTAGCTCCTGTCCTCGCAACAAACTGCCAGAAATTCCCAATAACCCACGGGCTTAATTACAGCTAGTCTGGACTTCCTGGACGCCTTTTGACTGGGAACAGCAAACAGCCCCTCCCTCATTAGCTTTATTCTGGGGAACGAGTATTTATGTTAGTTCATATTGATGGGCGGGCTAACAAAAAAACCCGTTTTTTGCAAGAAGCACTTTTATAAAGCCACCTGGAAAGGAACGGATGCTGCTGTCACATCTCTTCTTATCTTGGGGAGAAAAGGGAGGGACGACTTCATCTCTCAAGGTCCCACACACTGGATGCAGAAATGTCTCTTAAAAGAGAGAAGCAACTTCCCCTGGTATGGTTCAGCCACGCCCCCATACAGGGTGGCTGGGAACCTGGACTAGCACAAACCAAAAAACCTCCTGCAAACAAACAAACTTTGACACTTTGCCCAAAACATGTCAAAGTTGCAGATTAAACACGTGCCCCGGGAATGTTTTCTGCTGGAGATGCTCCTTTCAGCCCGGACATCCCCTTTGCCAGGCACAGGATGCTGCTCATGTAGTGGCTGGCTGCAGAAGTACCTGTTTGTGTCACTAGACACCAGGACCTTCCCCTTCCTTTATTTACTTATTCTGAAAATCAATCCACCTGCCAAGCACCAGCCGCACACACAGTGGTGCTGGGGGACAGACAGGACAGGCGTTTGCCAGCACCAGTGTGCCCACCACTGCGCCCAGTGCCACGAAGCCCACCCTGCCCGAGCACAGGTCTGCACACAAGTTGTTGGATACAGAACGGGCAGAGGCTGGGGCACACGGCTGAAACACCAGACAGATGGAGCCAACCTTTCATCAAACCAGCGGAGAACGTCCAGCCAGCACCGCGGGCGCTGCAGCTTTCCTTCCCCTCCCGCGGGACAAGCACGTGCCTGCCTGACCTGCCAGGTTTGGCACCAGCAACCAGTGACCCCCACCAGCCCAACACCAGCCGACTCCTGGGTGGACAGAGAACAGGCAGCTCATCAAGTACCTCTGAAATCTGCCGGGGCACCATGGGCCCTCTTAGGGAACTTGCCCATGGCAGCAAGGGACAAGACACACACCTCTGTTCAACTCTTCTTAGCCCCAAACTCGTCACTGGCCGCCTGCAGCCCTGTGGCTCTCCCACAGCCAGAGCAGCTTGTGCAGCAGGATCCCTGCAGGAAGACACAGCCCTCTGATCACCTCGCAGAGGTCTGCTCCGCACCCCGACGCCAGGCCGGGGCACAGACAGGACTGATAGCTGACCAAGGAGCCCTTATCGAGGGAGGGAAGCGGCTCACCGCGCCTGCTCTGACGTTTCTCATGAAACAGAGAACTAGATTAGTTTTATTAGAACTAGCCTCAAACAGCCTATTCTTTCCACAGACAGAAGTCACAGGGGAAGTCAAAGGGACATTAAGTCGGCATCAACACAACAGTCCTCTTTTCGCTATCGATCCTGCCTTCAGGAGTCCCTAGTTGTCATTTCCTTGCTTCACACCTGACGCATACTATCGCGACCCATGGACATTCCCGCATCCCCAGGCAGGATGCTTCATCTGCCCTGTCCTCTCCCAGACCTCCCCTTCTTCACCTAAGAGAAACAACTTCAATCTTACATTTCAAGATGCAGAGAAGACAATGTGTCTGTCATAACAACCACCCTCCTGGTGTTTTTCGCGTCTGGTAGAACCTCTCTCTCTAATCCCTCACCGGTTTAGCTGAAGAATTACAAATCCCAGTGCAGTCCCAAACTCATTTTCAAAACGGTGGCAGTTTAGTTTTACAAAGGATTGACTCTCAATAGAGTTTTGAAGGAAGTTTTGAAGGGTGCACAGTGGGACTTGCAGTGCTTTAAATAGCACGATTCCAATTTGTGCACAACTGGTCTCATAGACACGAGCAACTCCAGAACACTCAGGTCTGTTGTGCTAGTGAGCGTAAGGAAGTTTAACAGGCTGCATGATGGAAAAACGCCCACTTTAAGCCAACTGATATTACAGTGTGACACAGCCAAACCTCACTCACCAGCTTGGTTCAGCTCTGGACAGAACTGTCCATGTCTCCTGCATAAAGCACCACACCATACCAGTGAGGGACCTCCCCAGTGCAGGGCTCCTCACCTGGGCTCTGCTTCTAACCTCTCTTTCAAGAAGTCACCAGCTTCAAGTCAACAGCAGAAGTGACTAACTGACGAGCTGTCCTGCTTGCCTGCTGAGTACAAGACCATAGATCCGGTCTTGTAGCCTCATCCTTGGAGATGAGGGATGGCATTTCCGAGAGGCTCTTCTGCCTCCCACCTCCTTACTCCCCAAGAATTCACCCCGAGATGGGCACAAGTGATCTGCAGCAGCCTAACGTTCAGCAGTGTTCAGACTTCAGTCTCTAAGCTCTTCGGCGAACAAGCAGCCCTGGTATTTGACTTCTAACCTCCCAGGAAAAAATGCTTCAGCTTTGTCTATTTATTCTTGCACCCTTCACCAAAAGCTGACAGTCTCCTGCTCAAGCAGGAAAGGCAGAAAGCCAGGAGGAAATGAAAACGCTCTCGGCTCTTTCCTTGCTGCTGTTCAGATGTCTTTATAAGAAACTCATGCGCTCAAGTCTCAGCCTTGTCCTTCTTTTGCGTCTGGTAAGGGTGAGGTCAGCAACAGCCAGCCTGCAGGCAAAAGTGCCTCTGGGCAACCTTAAAAAGCTTCATTCCATCTGACCACTTGTTTACTCTCTGCTCTTCCAAGGAGGCAGCTTCAGCTTGGGTCAAAGCCTGCTTTGATGGGGACAGTTTTATTTCAGCTGGGAACCAGGATGAAGCACAGTACCAGGAGCTGCTGCATCTACAGGGAGCTCTGGAGGGCCCAGCCCCATCGCCCTGGCCCCGGGCTCTGCTCCGGGGGCCAGCCCCGTCGCCCTGGCCCCGGGCTCTGCTCCGAGGTCCTCTGCTCTTCCAGCCCCGGTGAGCAGAGCAGAGCTGAGCCCGGCAGCTCCGCAGGCTTTGCCACTCATGTGCCATCGCTGCGGGGATTTGTTGCCTGCAAACGAATCTCAACGTTTAAACGGTCCAGGCTCATCTGCGTAGCAGCTCTAATACTCTTTAAGCTCTCTCAAATTTCGAAACGCTTAAAGCTATTACAATCTCTTTGTTATTTTACATTAGGCATCCCATTAACCATTTTCTTACTTTTCTGTAATCAGTGTTTTACATTATTTGGAGATTAATTTTGGACAATGAGGCCACGTGCAGGCTGGCCAGAAAAGACGAGCTGGGCCGCGAGGCAGGGCAGCCCCATCTTTGTCACAGGGCCACCACCCCGCCGGCCCTGGGGAGACCACCAAGGTCAACCACCCCCTCCACCATCTGCTGGGTGAAGTGCTGCCTGGCTGAGGGACCACCCTTGACGTGAGCAGCCCCTGGTGCCAAGGCACCGTGCTGGGGATGGGCAAGGTGGCTCTTGGCATGGCTGGTGGCACTGTCCTGCTAGGATGTGCCAGTGCCTGGGGTCCACTCTGCCAGCGAACCTGTTCCTCTGCAGAGCAAATGTCTGTGAAGTCGAGGACGAGACGACCTCATGCAGGAACCTTTCAAAGCTGCTTCTTTCTGTCTCAGCTACTTTCTTGCGACACACAGTGCGTACGCACAGCACGAATGACTGTTTGTTTTTCCAGGTGTAGGACCCCAACGCCAGTGAAGATTTTTCCTTGAAGCTTACATTCCCGACACACAAAGGATCTGCTCCCTTCCCCTCTCAGTCGGAACAGAGGCAAAGCTTTCTTTTCCCTTTTGCATCCCAACACTATCATCCGCAAGGTGCTTAAAGTGCTTAGGCACTCACAGTTTAAGTAAATATATTTAGCAACATACTTCAGCTACGTACTTCAGCCTTATAAAACCGACAGAAAAAAATTCTATTCCAAGACTGCAAAGTTAAAATGACAGATGCATTAATTATGTATACAAGAGGGCAATTAGAGCCATCCTTTGATAGACTAACGACGGTACATTAAAAGGGAATTCTTGGGGATGAAAACAAGCAGCATTCACTCAAATGAAAAGATGATTGCCGCAATCAGTCTTGTAACCTGTGCCCAGTATTGGCAATACTGCTGAAATAATCCACCACTGCAAATAGCCAGTGAAAACCCCTCTGAAGAGGGCCAGACTCCCACAAACCCAGCAAGCACCCTCCTGTCATCCAGACAGACGTTGCAGGTGTGCACCCCGCAGAAAACCCTCATTGGCACATGTTGCACACAAGGCACTGGCCTTTGCCTTCCATGGAAAAGTAAGCTGGGAGGGATTTCCAGGTGACAAGGCAGCACAGCTTCCACACGTTCTTGCTGCGCTTTTACACCTCAGGGTATTTTTTCAGAGGTTCCTGCAGGAATAAGCATGGACCCTTCGGAAATCAGAGTAACACAGAAGAGAGTGCAACAGCAGACTGACATCACCTCGAGACAGAGCACTCTCTGCCTACGCAAAAGATAAACTCTACCTGTGGGAACAACACGTGGTTCCTTGTGCCCTTTGAACGCTGTCACATCTTCTCCAGGCCCTTTTTCAGTTTATTGGGAGTTTTCAGTTCCAGCCTGCTCCTCCAACCATGCCTCAGGACTCTCGATGCTTTGCACTGCCTGCACCTCTGGCAGGTCCTCAGCGTTATCTGCTAATGGCTTGGGGATTAGTCAATCCGGTTCTTCAGCCTCTGCACCATGAAGTTCATCATGTCCAGGCTCAATGGGGAGGCTTCTCAGCTAGCTAATTACCCTGTCACTAGCTCTTCCCTCACTTCGGGCTGAGATGTTGCCGTTTTTCTTAGTGTTCTATGCATTAATCATGCGCTTGCCAAGGAGCGTGCCAGTGCAGACTGATACACATGCTGTCCCAAGAAGCTTGACAAATCACTTTCTAAAAACAGTCAGGGCTCCCGTTTTTGGAGATGAAGTAAATGTCCAGGGCCTCCCAGCTGAGCTCTTGCATCGCTTCTGCTTTGTTTCCCGTGAGCAGATGAAACCAGACTCGTTTCAGGGCCCAGCACCCACACTTCAGTTTTGGCCCCAGCCGCACTGCCTCTGCCCAGCCAGATGCATGGACATCTCATCCGTGGTCCTCCTAGCACCTCCTGATCCAAGGGAGGGGCAGGCCATCACACCTGGGGGCTCACCAGTGAATGCTACTTAAAACCTGCTCATTGTGATTGGGTACAGCACGAAAACATTCAGATGGTCTCCAGCAACTGCAAACCGTACTCCGAGCCAGCTGGAAACTGGAGATGCTCATAGAAAGAACTGGGGGCAGCAAGCTAGATCCTCCACTGACAGAACCACTATGGCCCTCTCTACACTGAGGATGCTCCAGCAATTAACACTAACTGAGGATCTCTAGATGATTTCAGCAGTCTGCTACAAGCGGACTGCAGTAGAAAGTCTGTCACAGACTCCTTGGAACTGAATGCCAATGGCTGAGATCAGTGAAACTGGGGTTTCTGGCTCTCCAGCACAGCCCAGACAGAGCGCACATCTTTTGTTTCCCACATCTCCACTTCTGAATATCACAGGAAGAAGCTCAAGAGATTTTTGTCTCCTTTTTAATTACCTACCTAGAGCCGTTCTTCCATTCTTGCATTTTTCCAGGACAGCATCCTTCATGGGGGAGCTCAGTGCTGTTCAGGGGATTCACCCAGAAAGTGAGAGCTATCAGGGTCCAGACCCTTGAAAAATCCATGCACGAGCTTTGCCCTAAGCACGTGGTAGCCCTGGCAGGATGGAGGGCCAAGGACCATTGTCCACTGTGCAGCAGAGCTGGGTCACAGTGGGCTATGGGCTGCCCTTTCCCGTGGAGTTTCACTTTTGGATTTCAGTTTCGCTTCCCTGGTTTTGTCCTAGCTGGTTTCTATGCAGCGGTGTGACCACTGGTTCACTCTGTCTATTCCCTGATGACCTGCACTGAGCTGAAGGAGCACCACAAACCCGGCCACCCCGCTAACTGCCAGGAGAAAAGACAGGCATGTTGTGGTGAGCCGCTCACCGCCCGCGTGCTTGCTCTGTCTCTGTGCACATCGCTTTCCTGGCGGACACCAAAATGCAAACTGACACAGAAGTTCTGTTTATGTGCCTACAAAAAGGTCTTACTGAGGCTACACACGCACGTATGTGCGTGTGGACTTGTACCTGTCTGTATGCACACACATGTACATACACCTCTCCACGCACACCCACCCAATAGTACACACGTGTATTTGTCTGATGTAGGAGAGCCTCATGGCAATGGGAACCAGCGCCTGTGGTTTTACACTATGATTGCTGGAGGAAAGCGAACAAGCATCGCATGGAGATGAAGCAAAGTACAGGGCAGGCTCCTCTGCAGATACACGTTTTGCTTTCTGGTGACAGGCAGGCTTAGAGACTAATCTCCGGCATAAAAATCATATCAATCAATGTCAGCATAATACTCATACATCAGAAAGACAACACTGGCTTTAAATAGGTACCAGCAGTTGCAGAAGACAAGGCGTTTCCAGAACTCCATCTCCAAAGAGCCTTTTATCTCTCAGAAACTGAAAGCCCCTAAATATAGGACTACCGTTAAAAATTCATGAGCTCCAGCAGCTATTTATCAGTCATAGAAATAGGATATTTTCCATGATGGTGAATGGCTTGACATTCATTACCAATAAGCAAACGTGCACTTTATTACCCTTTTAGAAGAGAACATTGCCACCGATACCCAAGGAACATCGCATTATCTCCAGGAGCCAGCATCAGGCTTTGCTACAATACACGCGTTATTTCTGCCATCTGGGTGCCTCATGCTTATTAGTTCACAAATGATGCTGCTGATGCCAGCTTTATGGAGCATGGCCATGCCAGGCTGCTGACAAGGAGATTCCTGGAGATGGGCTGGTGCCTTGGAGCTGCTTTTGACTACTGTGTCCCCAGCCATACTCACAACATGACATCCTCCGAATTACTGAACGCTCTCTCCAGAGCAAAGCTGTGTGGCAGAAGGGCAGAGACTGCTGCAGAGTCCCAGCTTCTTGGTGGCAGCAGCTGCTGCTAATATGCAGCATCACCTGCCAACGGCACAGTGACACATCAGAGGGTAATAACTGCACCATGAGTGCTGCTGCATCCCATGGCTGATAATGATGCTGATTGGGATGCTGCCTTCATCAAAGGCAGCTCCTTTCACCCCTCCACTCGCTGCAATGACTTGACCTTAAAGGTTTAAGCAGGATACAGTCCTACCTTCACACAGAAGAGGTGAAAGATCTGCTCTTCTCTGTGGTGGTTTACATTTCTTACACCTTTTTCATACACCAACTTCTATACACCTCCTACACTGACACAGAAGCAGCATTCTCTACTGTCCTGAGGAGGTATCAGTGTGTCAGGCCTGCGAAGGACCTGGGCAATAACTGCTTTACGGGATTGCTGCCCATCTCCTGGCAGAACGGCAGAAACACGGGGGAAACACAGCTGTAGCTCAGAAACCACATTCAGTGCCTGCACAGAGCCCGGTAAGACCACGAAATCCCACAGGGGCTGATGTCCACAAGGACTTCAAAACATTGCTACCAATACTGAATACTGATACGACTGGTCTGGTCCAACGCCTGCTTGAGTAGGGTCACCCAGAGCAGGCTGCCCAGGGCTGGGTCCCCTCAGGTTTTGGATTTCTCCAAAGATGGAGACTCCACACCCTCCCTGGAAAATACCTACAGAAGGATTTTACCAAAGATTGACATAATATCAGAAGAACATCCTTCAGCTTTCTAAAGTCCATCCTAACAAACTGGGGAAAGCCAAACATGATTTCCTGCTTGGTTTTAACTTTGAAAAGGAAACAGAGAAAAACTTCTTTCTTGTTCATGAATAAATCAATCATTCCCTCAACACCATTTTCCCCTTTAATTTTTACATCCTTTGCAGCTCTCGCCTTTAATACTGCTCCAAAACAACATCGTAACAACATTACTAAGAACCTTTCTGTTCTCGCAGCTATGGCCATCATTTGAGGGATGTTATTTAAAATGCTTTATCCTTTTCTCTTCTATGTATTTTTGAAGCATCCAAGGAAAAGCTTTTCAGGACTGCTGACAGCAAAGGCACAGTCTTATTCATAGAAATCTTTTATTTTTGGTATTATTCCCCCCAGGCACCTACCTCCTTCCAAACATGATGTAGTTGCAGGGCAGAATCTCAGCTGGTAATAAATGAGTCCCTTGGCACACACTTAAGGAGGCTGGGCAGAAGAGTTCTGGGCTGAGAGATGTGCCACCCCCTCCCCCACCATGTGATTACTCTGACTGAAATGAATGACTCCAGCAACAAAGCCCTAAGCGAGACTGTGAAACCAGAGTTCGGGATTTGAAAGGCTGCTCCCCCGCCTCACCTGTCCTGCAAGCCCCACGCCTGCAGGAAGGCTGCACACCTTAGCAGAGAAGGACCACGTAAACCATGACGGACAGTCAGCAAGAGGAGGAGGGAAGGAGAACTGCACCAGCACCAAGCTGACACTGCGAGAGCAAGGCAGCTCACAAAGCCTCTTGTTCTGAGCACCAGCACTGGCACGGCTGGTGCAGCACGCAGCACAGGCTGGGGTTCTCCACTGTGGCTTCCGCCACCTTTGTGTTCAAACACCGGGAGATGCAGGAGGGAAAGGAGAGAAATAAGGGACACGTGTTCACTGCACCATTACGAGCACCACTAAATGCGCCAGCTGAGCTGGAAAGTTGTCTGAACAAAACCACCTGTAATTATCTGAGCTTGTAACAAGCTCTGTGTGCACCAGAACATTTAAACCCCAGTCAGCAATGTGCTGGGGGACATGTGTAACTACCTTCAAGGACATAAATACCCCGGGACTACTCACAGGCTGAAGGACTAAGCATATAGTGAACGGTGACTCTAAATCGAGCCTTTAGAGGATGCACAGGATATGGTGAATTCCTCTGCTGGTCTCGTAGAGGGCACCGACGTTAACTCCTGGAAACGTGAAGGAAGGGGGATGCTCTGCAGAGACGCTGGGCACTCGTTACACTTCACCTGACACTCAACAGCCGTCCTCCCCACTGCAAACTAAACTGGCTTTTTCCTGCCCTACCTGTGAAGAGAATAAATGATGGGCATCTGAACCCCTTTACACCGGGAAACTTTGGCTGTGGTTCCTACCTGCACGCTCCTTGCTTCACCCGCTGCTTTGTCCCTTTTTCCAGCTGTCAGGTATTTATTACTGTTTCCTAACCTTCCCCTCATTCCAGCGGTACTCTCGAGCCGCCTCAGCCTGCCTATCCCCCACGCAAGGGCATGCTCAAACTCCACAGCTCACCCCAGTGGAGACCTCACCAGCCGTGGACACAGCCTCCCACACCACACCTCCACCTCCTGCGAGAGGCACCCGGCCACCCGCTGCCCTGGTCAGCCTCTGGTCCACCACCACAACTACGGATCTTACTCTGCTCTTTAACCAGGCACCGTCACTTGGCTTCCTGTTCCGCATGTTTCAGTACAATCCCTCACACACATTTGTTTACTGGTATCTGCCTCTTTGTTTTTCACTATGTTCCAACAAGCTACCCCGTTTATCACAGTCACCGAGTCCAAGCCGTGCCTTCAGAGGGCCTCCAGCTCTTTGAAGACTGAGAACTGCTCCTCCACTGCTGTGTCTCAGTCAGCCAAGCACTCGCTCCAGTATTCCCCTAAACCACTTACGTTAGTGTCGTGGGGCGGAATCCAGACACACGGTCCCTGATTCCTCCCTCCTCATCCGTGCTAGGCCAGTAATCCCATCCAAAAGGACATTAGACGGCTACAATGCAATGTGTGCTTGGTCAGACCATGCTGGCTGTTTTTATTATCCCCTAAGAGCTTACAAATCGGTTAATAATTTGTTCTAGTATCTCCTCAGTGAGCTGAGTTAGGCTGTCTGGCTGCTTAACTCCCTCCACCCTCATTTTTCCTCAATTTCCCCATCTGTTTGCCCAAGAGATGGCCTGTCCTCCACAAATTCTCCACAGGCAGACACGTTTGGAGATAACACTGACTGGCTCATTAAATGTGTCAAAGTGAATTTCATCACATCTGTTGATAGAATACATCCAACTTTCCTAAATCATCTTTAACAAAGATGCTACCAGTGAACTTTCACTACTCCTTTTCTCCTAAAACTGTCCTTCCAGTACATCCCACTGGCAGCCCTCCATCCTCAGCTGGCATGCTAACACCGCATCCCTCTTATCTGATCTCCTAGCAGTCTCCTCTGACCTGACCCCATGCCAAGGGTCTCCTTGGCCCCCTCAGCAGTGCACCTTGGTGGCAGGGTGCTGCTGAAGAGGACTGGCCAAGGGCAGAGACGAAGGCACCAACCTCAGTCAGATATCAAGGCCCTTAGGAGTCGTGGTCCTGCGACACTGGACCCTCCACCAGCCCCTTGGACAGACTGGCTGGGGAGGTGTGACAGGTGACAGTCCCTGAACACAGGTCATTTCGAAGTGGCCCCAGGGACATAACCTAAGTGAGCTCCCACAGGTGGTTCTCCAGCACAGCCCAGGCTACAGCCCAAATAGAGGGGCTTTACTCCGTCTGGTGACATTGCAGGGACCGCGTGCCAGGCTCTGAGCTCCCACAGAGCTCCAGCCAGGTGCTGCTGCTGTGCCCATCCAGGCAGGGGCTTTCCTGGCCAAGCATCAGTTGAAGCACAAGAAATCCCAGGAGACTAACGCATGCTGTCAGGGCATTCTACACCACGAGACCTTCGGGACTGTAATACCCGAGAGGAACAACAGCGCACACATGACGTGCTTCCTCCTGCTTTATAGAAAATAGAAAAAGAGGAAACTACTAAAGGGCAGCTGTAATTAGATGCAAATCCCCACATGGGCAGGACTCTATTTTACATGTGGGTAGAGAAAGGACCATCTGTTTCACGAAGATACGAGGCTCCTTTTTTCTTTTTTTTCTTTTTATTTTATCCCAATTATATTCTTTTCCTCCCTCTCCTCCCTAAATGGAAACATTGCCATGGTAATATCAAGAGTCTTAAAATAAGATTATCTTTTTAAGTGAGAGAGTCTTTAAAGGGGGATTATACCTTACAACAGCCAACTCGTCCTTCAATCAGTTTCAGAGGATATGCTTACAACCTCATTACGCTGTAAGAGGCTCTGTTTACGGCGCACCAAATGGGGAGTGCTTACATGACGGCAGACTAGTTCAGAGACAGCCTTCTCCTTCCCTGAGCACAGCCAGAAAGGCACTCTGCGGCTCCTCCAGAGCTCTGCCCACTGCCAGCTTCAACGGCGCTACTGGACTGGTACTGTCCCTTCGGCCGTTACAGCCAGCTTCTCCCGAAAGAGAGGGAGAAGCTGGACAGAGCGAGATGAAGCTGTTAGATGTGCCAGGGAGGGAGCAGGGTGGTCTTGGTCTTGGCGGTATGGACCAGCCAGACACACCACTGAGGAAGGAAGCCAGCTGGCAGAAGAGGATCATCTGAATGGCGGGTTAAACTATTCCTCCTCTCGCAACACTCCCAGCTCCATTTTCTCCAGCAAAGTCCTATGCCATCAAAAGGTCTGCTTGTCAGAGCGGTGCTTGCATCACTTACGAGTTACAGCTACAGCTGGAGGTAGAACAGCGTTGCACCCTCAAGCATTCCCACCCTCAAGGAAAGTTTCTTTGTCTGAAGGGCTGAAGAAACGAGACGCAACCCCCACATTTTGTACATACCCTGCCTGCTGCTCGGTAGGGCTGGAGACAAGAACCTCCCGTTACGCATCGCTTTTCATTGAGCAAATGCCGGAGAGCCTGGAAGAAGCACACGGTGCAGACCAGCACATGTCCCACGCTGGAGGCTGTGGGTGCTCTCTTGGGAGGACAGACCCCGCTCCTCCCCCTGCACCCTGCTGGGTTCCGGGGAGGCTCCCGGCCCGGGGGGGCCATGTCCCACGCTGGAGGCTGTGGGTGCTCTCTTGGGAGGACAGACCCCGCTCCTCCCCCTGCACCCTGCTGGGTTCAGGAGAGGCTCCCGCCCAGGGGTCTCAACTACCTTCTGCTGCTGTGCCCAAAGACTCGTTACGCACAAAACGCAAACTCCATGGCTGTTGCCTGTGTCCCAAGTTCCATGAAATCCATCCCTTCCACCTCCAGCACCTGTGGAGGCAATTAGGGAAGTGCCCTGCTGTCACTGGAGGGCATTACCTTGCTGCCTGCTTTGCAGGCACCTGTGGAGGACGGTTCTGATTCCTACTATTTGCTCTGGCAATCTGCGACAGCACTATTCCTAAACTACATTTGGGAGCCTCCTGATTCATGGAAAAATGCAAGCATTTAAAATGAGAGTAATACATTCTGCAGATTCACTGAATCCCACCAGCGCAGCCCCGTTTCTCTGTACTGTACGCACATGCTGTCGTATGAAGAGGACGAGGGCTCCTGAAAGCATTAACACTGGGAAAACATTTGCGCAACACGTGTGTTTCATTTTAATGGCCATAAGGAGATAAAATACAGTTAAACCAAAGCCAAGAAGGATGCTAAGCATCTCCCTCCACTTTATCAGGCTAGAGACAAAGCGCTGTATCAGTAAGGATGCTGAGCTAGAGGCCTTGCAAAGGCACAGGGAGAAGTGGCTGAGGCCAAACAGTCCAGCGAAGGGGCACATAAATGGGCCCTGGGAAGCCAGCAGTATCTAAAAGCAACACACCGTAAAGAGTCATAGCGAACAAGCCAGGCTTCGAGCTGTTTCTTGTGATTCACTGTGTGAGAAAGTGGCTTTCCTCAGCTCCTGAATGACACGGGCACCACAGAGGTGACGGCAGAGGCTAATTTCCTCCTCTGACCTATACACCTCCGAGCCACACGCGGGAACAAATGCTAGGCACTTCCAAAACACTCCAGGGAGTTCAGCTGGAAGGGCAATGGATTTCAGTGGCAATCACACAGCTAAATACCACGTCCCCCTTGGTGGTATAACCTTTGCATAACTGTTACACTTCTCTGCAGCGAACACTCTGCAAACGGCCTCGCAAAGGCCCCCCACCCTCTCCTGTGCAAACATTCCCATTTTGCTGGGCACCCGCTAAGAACAACCGTGTGCCCCAAAGCCGTCTGCGACAGCGCGCTTCCAGACGTCCTTCCAGCAGCGCAGAAGCCCGAGCACAGCATCTATTTCTGCTGGGCTGCCAGTGAAAACCAAGGCAAGGAGCCTGAGGGGATTAGAGCCTGTCTCCCAGAGTGGTGCATCTCACGCTCGTCACCAGTGACTGTCCCCCCTCCGGGAACAAGGCAAGGCAGCCTTCGCTGCTGGCTGTCGTCTGCACGGGAGGACACACGGAGACGTGTGTG
Source organism: Buceros rhinoceros silvestris (assembly GCF_000710305.1). NCBI lineage: Eukaryota > Metazoa > Chordata > Aves > Bucerotiformes > Bucerotidae > Buceros > Buceros rhinoceros. The sequence continues at coordinate 14,867 of NW_010423920.1, read as the reverse complement.
TGCAGCGCTGCAGGTCCTGCCGGCAGCGGAAACTGGGTGTTTATAAAAGACAGAGGGCACAATGCAACACTACACGCTGCCAAGCGTCACAGTGCAGGGCTGCTGAGCACACAGCTGTCCCCCAGATCCCCAGGAAACGGGCATGAACAGTGGAGGGGAGACGGGGATGGCTTCTGGCCAGGCAAGGCACTCCTGTGCATGCTAACAACCTGCTCTATGGTGGGATCCTCCCAACTGCCCCGATGGCTTTAAAGGAAAAGCATTACTGAAAGGCAAGAGGGTTTCTCGGGAGCTTGGAGCAGAATGATCTCGGAGAGCTGCCAGTGGCTGAGCGCCAGCCTCTGCTCACCGGCCAGGCTGCCCAGAGGCCGTGCCTTGCAGAGGGACCAGCCAGACTGGTCCAGACTGGGCGTGCTGCACAGGAGCCTACGGGCCGGTGAGCTGCTCAGCTCCTGCAGCAGCTCTGCTCTCGCTAGGGTCAGCGGCGAGACTCAGAGCGAGTTGAGCAGCACCCTCCAGAACACCTACCGCGTGCACAGGGACACAGACCAGCAGCACAGCCAAGCCCCCGAGTCACACCACTGCTCAGACTCTCACGGCAGTAAGCTTTGTGATCATAAGGTCAGCTTCAGAGCCAAGATTCTTCCTTGAACTGAACACCCCTCTTGCCCCTGTCAAAAAAAGCAGAGGACAAAATACAGCAAGCACAGCTGTGTTATCAAAGGTGAGAATGAAGTAGTAACCAGATCAACTGAGGCAGGTTTCTGTGGTGAAGGAGCGAAACAATTATCTACAGCATTTTATATACAGCGTTGGTATCCGCATCTGTGGGGCTAAACAGGACTTCCTAAAACACAGTGGGGTAGCAGAGTTCCCTGCCACGTGGGTGAGATGCAGGGAGTTTAAGAGGAAATGAGGAGATGACACCACCTTGCTTGGCAGAGTCTCCTGCCGTGTCTCAGAAACACGGTCAGAATTTCTAGAGGCTTAAAAAGCCAGTGAGATAACAAAGATGCTACGTCCAATCAGCCATTCGGCTCACAGGGGAGCAGGGTGGATGCAAACAGGAGGAGGAGGCAGTGACTCACGAGGGGGAAGGCAACCCTTCTCCGTTGTAAGCAGACTGAGGTGCCAGAGCACACATCAGCCCCGGCTGCAATTTGTGTGTGCATTAGCATCTTCTAACGCCTCCTCCTGCAAGCTCTGAGCCATTTCTAACTCTGTCAGATCCCTGCTAGGTCAAAAGTCGGACAGCCCTTTCCTTTACAGCTGAAGGCACAAAACCTGGACACACGAGACATCCAAAACACACCCGATTTCCTTCCCCTGGCTATCACCTCACACCAGTCAGCAGGGAAAAATTACCAGGGGGTAATAGGGTTGAAAAGCAAGTTGCTGAGAAAGAGTCTCGCAAACGAACCCCACTGCTCTGCGTGAACCAGCAGCAGTTTGCTCCTGCGCTCCAGCAGACAGCTCGTTGCATCGGGGAGGGGAGGTCTGCTCCAGACGGGAGCCTGTGTCATCCCAGTGCCGGGACGCGCCTGCAGGGACAGTCAGGGCTCTTTGTACGCCAGAACCACGCTGCTGTCCACTGCACATCTCAAGCCTTGCCCTTGCTGCAACCCGTGCAGGAAACAGAATTTTAGAACCATAATCTTGTTCTCCTTCCTGCCACCTGCTACTTTCTTCCCTCTTTCTCCCAGCTTCAGGACACTGGTTCCCTCCAGTGAGTTCCCTCTGCTGCCAGCCTTGGGAAGGCGAGCATCTTCCCCAGCTCCCTCCTGCCCCACACCGGTGGCACAGCCACCACTGCCCACATTATGGCAGACTGAGAAGGGGAAAAAAACCTACCCCAAACACAAAGACAGGCCCCTGGAAGAGGCCCACAACAGCAGGCGAGAGGTGTGGAAGTCAGCCCCTGCTCAGTCCAGATGGGGTTAACAGCTGGACAAGTGGCTCCCTGACCCCGTCCCCCCTTAGCTCGGGGCACCTCTGGAGAGTTCACGTGGTGAGAAACTCCCATCATCCCAAATAAACTGAAAATTGCATTTGCAATGAAAGGCTTTAAATAAAATTGGCACCTCCGAGTCTCCTGCTGCCAGCAGCCTCGCTACCTCGAGGAGATATGCTTTATGGCCAACACAATATGGAAACCTCGGCAAAGAGACTATGAACTGCATCCATGCTGCTAAAATCCAAGACGAGTGCAGAACTACTTAGAGAGAGGACTGTTACAGAAACAATCACCAAAATGGATTCGGGACAAAATCTGCAGGAAAGCTTTTAGCTAGTGACGCAAGACTGCGTTTTGCAATGTGCACGGGGGCTCTCACACCTCCTCCCCAGATTCCTTCAGTAACGGCTTTGGGAGAAAAAACCAAACACTCTGAAACCAGGAATACCAACTTCAGAGCAGCAACACCCTTACCAGGGCAGAAACATTGACAGCAACGTGACAGGCTGCCGAAGCAAACACAGCCTAGTGACACGGCAAACACCACAGGGCCCGTGGAACAGACACTGCCCTGCCCCAGGAACCATCCCCGGCAACCCGCCTGCCACTGAGACCACGAGGGCTGCGACAGGAGGCGTTCATCACGGGCACGAGCTCTGTTCTCCAGGAGGACACAACCCGACATCAGAGGCATGATGAACGCCTAATGACCAGCCAAGTGGAAGTGGCTTTTATGACCCCGTCAAAAAGTAAAACGCAGCACAGATCTCGTCCGTCAGCTAACACTAGCGATTTATGGTATTTCTGCTACGCATCCTGCCGGAAGAATCAGCAATAATTCTGAGGCAGGTCTCAGCGAAGCAAAATATCACCAAAGAGCAGCTGAATATTAATGAGATCAAAAGCCAGAGCCTTTCACTCAGGAAAATCCTCATGGCTGTTTTGCAGAACAGGGTAAGTATGGCCAGACATGGGATCTGCTTTATTCATCTGCAGTTTTAGTTACTGGTAGCGAATGGCTGAGGAGAGCCGTCCTCAGCAGAGGAGCCTGCCAACTCTGCTGTCCTGCCTGCTGCCACGCCACCCCCGGGCATACCCCATGCACCCTCCTGTCCTTTTCTCAGGGAGATACAGAAAGAGGCAAGAGCGTGCCTGGGTCACGCACATGAACTTCTCCTCTCGACAGGCAGCACGGCCAGAGGAAGCCAGGCATCTCCCTGCCCTCACTCTGCACAACTCATCCCCCTTTCTCCCAGCCTTGGACACCCTTCAGGTCGCACCAGCTAAGTTGTTCCTCACAGGCCACCCACCAGCCTGGGCAGCAAGGTCTGCCCAAGAAACGGTATGACCCAGGTCCTGCCATTACTGGCGGAGACCATACAGAACAGCACTTTGCTGCCCCTGAGGAAAGCTCCGCAACTAGGCAGAGATCAAAGGCGAGCCATTAACAGCGCCCAGAAAGACAATACGTCTTGCTATTTAAAGCAAAGAAGAAAGAAGTTCAGAATCACGCTTGGCAGTGACAAAGCTCCAGCAGCCTCAGCTGGGAGCCTCAGCTCAAGGGAGCAAGGCTGGAGCGCTGCTGCCTTCATCCCCAACTGCCAACGTACTTACTACGTCCCTCAGTACTGGGGTTACCCCACCACAGAAAGAGGACAAAAGGACCGCTGCATCGATGGTAACGATGGTAACGAGCACCGGTGGCTTTACGCACAACTTGGCCCCACCACAGAGCTGGGGCAAGAATTTGAGCGTGAGAAGAAGCGTCATACAACTAACAGAGCAAACCAGAACACCGCTACGTAACGCCAGCGACCAGAGCGAAGAGCATGTCTCCACTGACGATCTGGACATACGGCAGAGCGAGGGTACCTGGGGTCACAAAACAAGGTCACACCTGAGTGGTGGGATGTTAGAGAGGGTGACCTTGAAAGGGAGCAGCCCCAAAGCCACAGCATCGGCCAGCATTAGTGGACCTCCAGATTCTTTCACAAAACCAATTCCAAACTGACTGCCGGGGCACACGCCAGTCGCAAGGACATGGATTTGGAACTGGCTGAGAAGGTGCAAAGTACTTGGATCACAGACAGGAATTTCTTCCACTTCCGAGGCTCCTTTCCACTGAGATGTCCCAAAAGGGTTGTCTAACCGCCGCAGCACGCTCACGGCACAGGCGCAGTTCTTCTCCCTTCTCTGAGCAGCACAGTGAGATACAGTGAGGTTCGGAGACTCACCAGGCACCACTACAGCAGGGCACAGTGGACTTGGACATGCAATCTGAAGACCTGCTTCCTGCTCCCTCGTTCTCACCACCACATTTGAACAAACCCTCCTTTCCTAGACTGCAATTTCCCATTAACGTTTGCTAATTACTAGTCATCTGAGGGAAGACTAAACAAATACCCTCTTAAGCTGCTGAGGTGACTCGAGGAGCCCACCAACGCTGACTCCCAGCAGAAGGCTGGGGCAGCCCAGCCCTTCCAGCGAATTCACGCTCCCGCACGGCCCCAACAATAGCATCTCTTGCCACGGAAGCAGGTAGGGCTGTGCCTCCCTCTCGCCCTCCTCTCCAGGCTCCTTGCCTCCTACCCACCTTGCCGGAAGCATGGCCGATCCTGGGGGTTCTTGCGCACTGGGTCAGCCTGGGGAGCAGGCTAGCACCACAGCACCAGGCTGCAGCCTCCCGCTCGGCTCCGGTCAACTCAACAGGCTATTGTCACACAGCAACACCAAAACAAAAAGAAAATCCATCCGTGAGGCTGAAAGCTTCAACGCTGTGGTTGGAAAAGTCCCCACAAACCTGGATGGAGTCGGAGGGCTGCTGTCATACAGGTCTGCCTCGGTGGCAGTGCCAGCTGCCAAGCCTTTATGAGCCTGCAGGCAGCTGGCGCCAGCA